>NC_052333.1:14100555-14102636 GCF_016432855.1 Salvelinus namaycush | reverse complement strand
ATTGACGAATAATACTGATTGGCTTAAATGCTCTTGTTCTGTCGTTGTTGTTGTGCCTGATGGACCCGGTGTGTAGGCTGTAACTCGAGATGGAAGACCCATAGCTGTATGGACCTGTGTGTAGTGTAACTCGAGATGGAAGCACCCATAGCTGTATGGACCTGTGTGTTGTAGTGTAACTCGGGATAGAAGCACCCATAGCTGATGCAGGACCTGTGTGTAGTGTAACTCGAGATGGAAGCACCCATAGCTGTATGGACCTGTGTGTAGTGTAACTCGAGATGGAGCACCCATAGCTGTATGGACCTGTGTGTAGTGTAACTCGAGATGGAAGCACCCATAGCTGTATGGACCTGTGTGTAGTGTAACTCGAGATGGAAGCACCCATAGCTGTATGGACCTGTGTGTAGTGTAACTCGAGATGGAAGCACCATAGCTGTATGGACCTGTGTGTAGTGTAACTCGAGATGGAAGCACCATAGCTGTATGGACCTGTGTGTAGTGTAACTCGAGATGGAAGCACCCATAGCTGTATGGACCTGTGTGTAGTGTAACTCGAGATGGAAGCACCCACATGCTGTATGGACCTGTGTGTAGTGTAACTCGAGATGGAAGCACCCATAGCTGTATGGACCTTGTGGTAGTGTAACTCGAGATAGGAAGCACCCATAGCTGTATGGACCTGTGTGTAGTGTAACTCGAGTGGAAGCACCCATACTGTATGGACCTGTGTTGTAGTGTTAACTCGAGATGGAAGCACCCATAGCTGTATGGACCTGTGTGTAGTGGTAACTCGAGATGGAAGCACCCATAGCTGTATGGACCTGTGTGTAGTGTAACTCGAGATGGAAGCATCCATAGCTGTATGGACCTGTGTGTAGTGTAACTCGAGATGGAAGCACCCATAGAATGCTACCTTTATGAGAGCTACTTTGACTTCTGATCTCTCTGTCTCTTAGTGCCCCCCTGGTGCCCTCAAGAGTCGCCGCGCTGCCGAAAATGACCTGGAGCAGCAGGTCCTTGCCTTTAATCAGGTAACACACGCAGTACACACATACACACATGCACACTCAAATATATGAACAGACAAACTAACAAAACTCCTGGCTATGCACGAACAGGTAGACAAAGGGAGGGAGCAGTTCTGCCAAAATATTCCATTGTTTTTCCCCTTATAATCATTGTTCCTCCCCTGATAATTATGAATCCAATCTCAGCCAAAGAGACAACAGTAGCATGATAAATATCTCCCCTCCACAACCACTACTGAGACATGTTCATATTTAAAAAATGTGCAACAGTGCTCGATTGCTAGATAAATATTTATATTCATTATATTTTGAAGCCATTTTCACCCTCTCTCATTTCATGATTCATGTTAATGAAATCTATTTTCAATGATCCATTCATTGGTGCTCGCTGTTTGTCTTGTGGAGAGCCGTTGTTAACTCAAGGCTCTGGCAGACTACAGACAGGAGTACTCAATCCCATAGAATACTGTTCCTCAGCCAGACACAATAACAGGAACTGAGCCGTGTTTGTGTGCCTGCTGTAGTGAGTGTGCATGTAGGAGCTTATAGTTGTGGTGCCACTGACTCTTAAACTGCTGTCTGAGTTTGTAATGAGATCCAGGTGTCTGGCAGTGATAGCACTTACCAATGAAATAACAGCGGACAGTAAAGGATGTTCTTATTTGGACAATATAAGAAAGTCTCCATGTAAGCCATGTGGTTACCACGGCATTATTCATTATAGTGTTAACCCGACCCCTTCCGTTTGACAACAGATGTCTTCATGCCACGACTGCAACTTCATTTACACACACAAGCTTCATGCTTTGCCACACGTGTGCACAGTGCAGCTCACACACACACTCCTACACAAACACACCCCCCCCCCCCCCACACACAACACACACACACACATACACACACACCCCCCCCCCCCCCCACACACACACACACACACACACACACACACACACACACACACACACACACACACACACAACCACACACAACACACACACACACACACCATACAAACATAACACATACACACACACACACACACACACACAC
>NC_052333.1:14030555-14095555 GCF_016432855.1 Salvelinus namaycush | reverse complement strand
CCTTCCCACTGATGGATCAAGGTGTGCGAGAGAGAGATGCTGGTAGGAAACAGTGACTATGCAGTAGGCACCACGGTGATGGATGAAGGTGTGTGAGAGAGATGCTGGTAGGAAACAGGGACTATGCAGTAGGCACTGCGGTGATGGATCAAGGTGTGCGAGAGAGAGATGCTGGTAGGAAACAGTGACTATGCAGTAGGCACCACGGTGATGGATCAAGGTGTGTGAGAGAGATGCTGGTAGGAAACAGGGACTATGCAGTAGGCACTGCGGTGATGGATCAAGGTGTGTGAGAGAGAGATGCTGGTAGGAAACAGTGACTATGCAGTAGGCACCGCGGTGATGGATCAAGGTGTGTGAGAGAGAGATGCTGGTAGGAAACAGTGACTATGCAGTAGGCACCGCGGTGATGGATCAAGGTGTGTGAGAGAGATGCTGGTAGGAAACAGTGACTATGCAGTAGGCACTGCGGTGATGGATCAAGGTGTGTGAGAGAGAGATGCTGGTAGGAAACAGTGACTATGCAGTAGGCACTGCGGTGGTGGATCAAGGTGTGTGAGAGAGAGATGCTGGTAGGAAACAGTGACTATGCAGTAGGCACCGCGGTGATGGATCAAGGTGTGTGAGAGAGATGCTGGTAGGAAACAGTGACTATGCAGTAGGCACTGCGGTGATGGATCAAGGTGTGTGAGAGAGAGATGCTGGTAGGAAACAGTGACTATGCAGTAGGCACCACGGTGATGGATGAAGGTGTGTGAGAGAGATGCTGGTAGGAAACAGTGACTATGCAGTAGGCACCGCGGTGATGGATCAAGGTGTGTGAGAGAGATGCTGGTAGGAAACAGGGACTATGCAGTAGGCACTGCGGTGATGGATCAAGGTGTGTGAGAGAGAGATGCTGGTAGGAAACAGGGACTATGCAGTAGGCACCGCGGTGATGGATCAAGGTGTGTGAGAGAGAGAGATGCTGGTAGGAAACAGTGACTATGCAGTAGGCACCACGGTGATGGATCAAGGTGTGTGAGAGAGAGATATGCTGGTAGGAAACAGTGACTATGCAGTAGGCACCACAGTGATGGATCAAGGTGTGTGAGAGAGAGAGATGCTGGTAGGAAACAGTGACTATGCAGTAGGCACCACAGTGATGGATCAAGGTGTGTGAGAGAGAGATGCTGGTAGGAAACAGTGACTATGCAGTAGGCACCGCGGTGATGGATCAAGGTGTGTGAGAGAGATGCTGGTAGGAAACAGTGACTATGCAGTAGGCACCACGGTGATGGATCAGGGTGTGTGAGAGAGATGCTGGTAGGAAACAGGGACTATGCAGTAGGCACTGCGGTGATGGATCAAGGTGTGTGAGAGAGAGATGCTGGTAGGAAACAGTGACTATGCAGTAGGCACTGCGGTGATGGATCAAGGTGTGTGAGAGAGAGATGCTGGTAGGAAACAGTGACTATGCAGTAGGCACCACGGTGATGGATCAAGGTGTGTGAGAGAGATGCTGGTAGGAAACAGGGACTATGCAGTAGGCACCACGGTGATGGATCAAGGTGTGTGAGAGAGAGATGCTGGTAGGAAACAGGGACTATGCAGTAGGCACCATGGTGATGGATCAAGGTGTGTGAGGGAGAGTTATGCTGGTAGGAAACAGTGACTATGCAGTAGGCACCACGGTGATGGATCAAGGTGTATGAGAGAGAGATGCTGGTAGGAAACAGTGACTATGCAGTAGGCACCACTGTGATGGATCAAGGTGTGTGAGGGAGAGATATGCTGGTAGGAAACAGTGACTATGCAGTAGGCACCACTGTGATGGATCAAGGTGTGTGAGAGAGAGATGCTGGTAGGAAACAGTGACTATGCAGTAGGCACCGCGGTGATGGATCAAGGTGTGTGAGAGAGAGATATGCTGGTAGGAAACAGTGACTATGCAGTAGGCACCACGGTGATGGATCAAGGTGTGTGAGAGAGATGCTGGTAGGAAACAGGGACTATGCAGTAGGCACTGCGGTGATGGATCAAGGTGTGTGAGAGAGAGATGCTGGTAGGAAACAGGGACTATGCAGTAGGCACCACGGTGATGGATCAAGGTGTGTGAGAGAGAGAGATGCTGGTAGGAAACAGTGACTATGCAGTAGGCACTGCGGTGATGGATCAAGGTGTGTGAGAGAGAGATGCTGGTAGGAAACAGTGACTATGCAGTAGGCACTGCGGTGATGGATCAAGGTGTGTGAGAGAGAGATGCTGGTAGGAAACAGTGACTATGCAGTAGGCACCGCGGTGATGGATCAAGGTGTGTGAGAGAGATGCTGGTAGGAAACAGTGACTATGCAGTAGGCACTGCGGTGATGGATCAAGGTGTGTGAGAGAGAGATGCTGGTAGGAAACAGTGACTATGCAGTAGGCACCACGGTGATGGATGAAGGTGTGTGAGAGAGATGCTGGTAGGAAACAGTGACTATGCAGTAGGCACCGCGGTGATGGATCAAGGTGTGTGAGAGAGATGCTGGTAGGAAACAGGGACTATGCAGTAGGCACTGCGGTGATGGATCAAGGTGTGTGAGAGAGAGATGCTGGTAGGAAACAGGGACTATGCAGTAGGCACCGCGGTGATGGATCAAGGTGTGTGAGAGAGAGAGATGCTGGTAGGAAACAGTGACTATGCAGTAGGCACCACGGTGATGGATCAAGGTGTGTGAGAGAGAGATATGCTGGTAGGAAACAGTGACTATGCAGTAGGCACCACAGTGATGGATCAAGGTGTGTGAGAGAGAGAGATGCTGGTAGGAAACAGTGACTATGCAGTAGGCACCACAGTGATGGATCAAGGTGTGTGAGAGAGAGATGCTGGTAGGAAACAGTGACTATGCAGTAGGCACCGCGGTGATGGATCAAGGTGTGTGAGAGAGATGCTGGTAGGAAACAGTGACTATGCAGTAGGCACCACGGTGATGGATCAGGGTGTGTGAGAGAGATGCTGGTAGGAAACAGGGACTATGCAGTAGGCACTGCGGTGATGGATCAAGGTGTGTGAGAGAGAGATGCTGGTAGGAAACAGTGACTATGCAGTAGGCACTGCGGTGATGGATCAAGGTGTGTGAGAGAGAGATGCTGGTAGGAAACAGTGACTATGCAGTAGGCACCACGGTGATGGATCAAGGTGTGTGAGAGAGATGCTGGTAGGAAACAGGGACTATGCAGTAGGCACCACGGTGATGGATCAAGGTGTGTGAGAGAGAGATGCTGGTAGGAAACAGGGACTATGCAGTAGGCACCATGGTGATGGATCAAGGTGTGTGAGGGAGAGTTATGCTGGTAGGAAACAGGGACTATGCAGTAGGCACCACGGTGATGGATCAAGGTGTATGAGAGAGAGATGCTGGTAGGAAACAGTGACTATGCAGTAGGCACCACTGTGATGGATCAAGGTGTGTGAGGGAGAGATATGCTGGTAGGAAACAGTGACTATGCAGTAGGCACCACTGTGATGGATCAAGGTGTGTGAGAGAGAGATGCTGGTAGGAAACAGTGACTATGCAGTAGGCACCGCGGTGATGGATCAAGGTGTGTGAGAGAGAGATATGCTGGTAGGAAACAGTGACTATGCAGTAGGCACCACGGTGATGGATCAAGGTGTGTGAGAGAGATGCTGGTAGGAAACAGGGACTATGCAGTAGGCACTGCGGTGATGGATCAAGGTGTGTGAGAGAGAGATGCTGGTAGGAAACAGGGACTATGCAGTAGGCACCACGGTGATGGATCAAGGTGTGTGAGAGAGAGAGATGCTGGTAGGAAACAGTGACTATGCAGTAGGCACCACTGTGATGGATCAAGGTGTGTGAGAGAGAGATGCTGGTAGGAAACAGTGACTATGCAGTAGGCACCGCGGGTGCCAACCATTGATGGAGTTGCAGTTCCAACACACTGGGGGAAAACCTTCTCACTCCTCTTCTCTCCCTCCTTCTTTCTCTCCTTTAGCTCCCAGTCACACAATATCAATATATAAATGAACTGTGTGGTGTGAGGAGAGCTGGCTGGGCTGACACGCCTGGTGGTAGATGCTGTTTTAATTACCATACTTCCATTACAACAAAATTAACTTTTGCTATTTATTACACACACACACCAAACTGCAGTGAGAATCTCCAGCTGGCCTGCACTCTCCGGTGCCGTGGGGATTTTACACTATCTATTGATCTCTGTCTCCTGAGAGGGAGGTGTGTGTATGTGTGTATATAGCCTCTGTTTAATTATTTCTAACTACATGTGAGTAAGTGTGTGAGAGAGTGTGAGTGAAATGTTGGAGGCCCCCTCCCCTAACACCTGTCTGCATCTCTTCAGAGAATATTTAAATGGTGTAACAGTACCACTCTCTGGTCATTAGAGAAACTGCACCCTAATCATTACACTGGGTGTGAATGTGCTTGACTTGCTTTGACTACAACTGGCCTTTCTAGTTGGGCCAATGGTCCCAAATTGGTACTCTGTGCTCTGATTGGTTCATACTTCCTATACCCGCTGATTGATTCATCCTGCTTACTGTCTTCCTGATTAGTTTCCACCACATGGCATTTCTCTCCTCGACCTCATCAACAATACTACATCCAATCACAAATATAAGTATGATCTGTGACTACCTGAGGTTGGGAGCTGGCTCTCCATTTGACGTTTGCTTGCCTTTTGCATTGAATTTGGCCTCCACTGCTTTTAGTCTATTCTTTCTCAGTGCTCATCACGGCATGCTGTCAAAAGCAACTTCATATAAACACAGCCTGACTCAGACGTTTTTTCAGTCACTTGGCTTTATCAACACAGTACATTACAAAAGGAATTTGGGCTTTTTTAGTTGCATCACTTTTCTCAAGTAAATGTAAGATGGAAGCTCTCATGTCTAGGGCCCTGTGTTTTGGTTAATCATGTCACATGACCTGGATTTTAACATTTAGTTAATGCTTTGTCATCAAACTTTCCCATTTTTGTTTTAGGTCAGATGGTCCAGCACCATCCTCAGTCAATTGCTTTCATTTTTGGTCTAATTCTCATTTCTGGAAAAGGCTACAAATAAAAGTTCAAATCCAGGTCATGTGACATCATTAACCAAAACACAGGGCCCTACTCATGTCGCACTGGTATTCACATGAACGAAGACTTGAACTGAGGACCGAACACAACAGACACATCCCCATCACACCTTCCAAAACTGCTATAAAATGTTCTTCACTTGGAAAATAATACTTATTGGAATCTGAAACAGTAGATTGTCCTCAAGCAACCAGAAAAGTAAATTGAAATGAGAAGTAAAATACCTGTGGAATGAATTTCAATCGAAAACAATGAAATGGTTTTATTTGATACATAGGTAGGCAATGCTGTTCAGATATAAAGAAGCACAAATGTAAAAGTGCCCCGTATTTTCCCTCTGGCTGATTATGAGACAATTTAAAGTGGAGTAATATCCAGGCAATAATATACTTCTAGTATTATAGATGTGTTCATGTTTATTTTGTTTGTTTCAGTTGGCTTCAGTTGGACATGCTGGACAGCACGGAATGAAGGGGGAGAAGGGAGATCAGGTGAGATAGGAACACACACATACTGCAAATACACACTCAAACATGTACCCACACATCCATATGAAAATACTAAAAACACACACACGTGGAGCAGCAGTGAGGATGTGGCCGTAGGAGTGTGTACTCAGACTAATCGTTGGGGAATGTGTGACATCATCACCTGTGTCGTCCAGACACGCTGAGACACACACGCACACACACATACACATTCACACATACACACATACACACACATGCTCACTAATCACCCCACAAACACACACATATACATACACACACTGAATCTTATCAGCATCAGCATCACACACTGAGAGTTTCATAAATATTGTAATCACTGTCTCATTAGCAAAACTCTAATTATTTTAGCTTCACTTTCCAAATATACATTTTTAACTGCATTGATTTTGTGATTTATTGCCATACATACTAATTTCATAAAAACTTATCACCAGACTTTGTCTCGCTCCCCCCCTCCTTTCTTTCGCTCTCTCTCTCTCTCTCTCTCTCTCTCTCTCTCTCTCTCTCTCTCTCTCTCTCTCTCTCTCTCTCTCTCACTCTCTCTCTCTCTCACTCTGTCTCTCTCTCTCTGTCTCACTCTCTCACACTCTTTCTCTCTCTGTCTCTCTCACTCTCTTTCTCTGTCTCTCTCTCTCACTCTCTTTCTCTGTCTCTCGCTCTCTCTCTCTCTCTCTCTCTCTCTCACTCTGTCTCACTCTCTCTCTCTCTGTCTCTCTCTCTACCTCTCTCTCTCTCTGTCTGTCTCTGCCTCTCTCACTCTCTCTCTCTCTCACTCTCTCTGTCTCTCTCTCTCCATCGCTGTCTCTCTCTCTGTCTCTCTTTCTCTGTCTCTCTGTCTCTCACTCTCTCTCACTCTCTGTCTTTCTCTGTCTCTGTCTCTCTACCTCGCTCTCTGTCTCTTTCTTTCTCTCTCTCGCTCTCTCTCTGTCTCTGTCTCTCTCTCTCTGTCTCTCTCTCTGTCTCTCTCTCTCTCTCTCTCTCTCTCTCTCTCTCTCTCTCTCTCTCTCTCTCTCTCTCTCTCTCTCTCTCTCTCTCTCTCTCTCTCTCTCTCCTAGGGTTCAGACTGCAGCGAATCTGGATCTGGTACAGTAAGTGGCTTGTCCATGTAAAAGACTGCATTAGCCCTCTGACCTAGATCCTAAACTATAGCTCGGGGAGCCAACACAACTCTTCAGGTTACTCATTATGGAAGCTACTGCATTTACACTGACATTCTTTGATGTAGCATATCTAGCCATGCAACAACAATCATAACTTGTGGGTTCACCAACCTGAGATACATGGTTGGAACTCTGGATTGAACAGGATATTATTAAGTATAATGATGTTTCTTATTTGAGAGTTTTCGCGTGAGTTGTACAGCCAAGCATTGCTCTTCCTGTCTGTCTGTCTGCTAGGGCAATACAACAGAAGTCTGAATCACTAAGTTAACTAATTGGCCTGTGGACTTGAATTTACCTCCCCTTCCCCATCTAGGAACTACAAGATTACTGGAGTATAAATCATTTGTGTGTGTGTGTTTGTGTGTGTCTCATTTGTCTGTTTCTCAGTGCAAAGAGGGACGCATTGGACAGAAGGGGGAGAAAGGCGAGTCTGTGAGTATTTCTTACTGGAGTGTAACTATTGTGTTGGGGGTGTTCAGTTCAGTGTAGTGTAGAGTGGGGTACATTAAGGCAGAGTATTCATTTGCAGAGTCTTTAGGCCTGTGTGTGTGTGTGTGTGTGTGTGTGTGTGTGTGTGTGTGTGTGTGTGTGTGTGTGTGTGTGTGTGTGTGTGTGTGTGTGTGTGTGTGTGTGTGTGTGTGTGTGTGTGTGTGTGTGTGTGTTTTGCGGGGGGTGCAGGTTTGGGGGCGACCGTTGGGACCGTGAGGCGATGTGTGTGTGTGTGTGTGTGGTTGATGTGTTATTTAGAGAGATGAGTAGAGATGAGTTGTCAATATTACTGCTGCTCATCAGTCTGCCTGGTCTCATTCTGGTCCTCATTCTCTCTCTCTATCAGGTGCTGCCCGCTAACTGGGGAGAAGCTGTCGGACACAAGGTACGTCTGGTAAACAGCTGTCTGTCGGTCTGTCTGACATTCTATATGCCTGTCTGTCTGTCTGTTTGCATGTCTGTCTGTCTGTCTGACATTCTATATGCCTGTCTGTCTGTCTGACATTCTATATGCCTGTCTGTCTGTCTGACATTCTATTTGCCTGTCTGTCTGTCTGACATTCTATATGCCTGTCTGTCTGTCTGACATTCTACATGTCTGTCTGTCTGTCTGTCTGTCTGCATGTCTGTCTGTCTGTATATCTGTCTGTCTGTCTGGCATTCTATATGTATGTCTGTCTGTCTGTCTGTCTGTCTGTCTGTCTGACATTCTATATGCCTGTCTGTCTGTCCGACATTCTATATGGCTGTCTGTCTGTCTGACATTCTACATGTCTGTCTGTCTGACATTCTATATGCATGTCTGTCTGTCTGTCTGTCTGTCTGACATTCTATATGCCTGTCTGTCTGTCTGACATTCTATATGCCTGTCTGTCAGTCTGTCTGACATTCTATATGCCTGTCTGTCTATCTGATATTCTATATGCCTGTCTGTCTGTCTGTCTGTCTGTCTGACATTCTATATGCCTGTCTGTCTGTCTGTCTGTCTGTCTGTCTGTCTGTCTGACATTCTATATGCCTGTCTGTCTGTCTGTCTGACATTATGTATGTCTGTCTGTCTGTCTGACATTCTATATGCCTGTCTGTCTCTCTGCCTGTCTGACATTCTATATGCCTGTCTGTCTGTCTGTCTAACATTCTATATGCCTGTCTGTCTGTCTGACATTCTATATGCCTGTCTGTCTGTCTGTCTGACATTCTATATGCCTGTCTGTCTGTCTGACATTCTACATGCATGTCTGTCTGTCTGTCTGTCTGTCTGTCTGTCTGACATTCTATATGCCTGTATGTCTATCTGTCTGACTTTCTGTATGCCTGTCTGTCTGTCTGACATTCTATATGCCTGTCTGTCTGTCTGACATGCTATATGCCTGTCTGTCTGTCTGATATATTATATGCCTGTCTGTCTGTCTGTCTGTCTGTCTATCTGTCTGTCTGTCTGACATTCTATATGCCTGTCTGTCTGTCTGACATTATGTCTGTCTGTATGTCTGACATTCTATATTCCTGTCTGTCTGTCTGTCTGTCTGTCTGCCTGTCTGACATGCTATATGCATGTCTGTCTGTCTGACATTCTATATGCCTGTCTGTCTCTCTGACATTCTATATGTCTGTCTGACATGCTGTATGTCTGTCTGTCTGACAGTCTATATGCATGTCTGTCTGTCTGACATTCTATATGCCTGTCTGTCTGTCTGTCTGTCTGTCTGTCTGTCTGTCTGTCTGTCTGTCTGTCTGTCTGTCTGTCTGTCTGTCTGACATTCTATATTCCTGTCTGTCTGTCTGTCTGCCTGTCTGACATTCTATATGCATGTCTGTCTGTCTGACATTCTATATGCCTGTCTGTCTCTCTGACATTCTATATGCCTGTATGTCTGTCTGACAGTCTGTCTGTCTGTCTGTCTGTCTGTCTGTCTGTCTGTCTGTCTGTCTGTCTGTCTGACATTCTATATGCCTGTCTGTCTGTCTCACATTCTATTTGCCTGTCTGTCTGTCTGTCTGATATTCTATATGTCTGTCTGTCTGTCTGTCTGTATCACAGTGACTTTTTCTTATTTCTTACTTTCTCCATCCCCCTTGTCTTTCTCAGGGAGATAAAGGACAGAAGGGAGACATTGGTCTCCAGGGACTATCTGGAACCCCAGGAAAGGATGTGAGTGGCAGCTTATCTCTTTCACATCAGCACTATCATCACCATCATCATCATAACCTTCATCATTAGGAAATGGTTTAAATATGTAGCCTCTTTCTGCATTCCACAATGGGGTTCCCATTATGTTGATAAGCTGAGTAGTTAGCAAACCGTAAACAGCACTTCCTATTTCACTTGAATAACCAGCATGTATCTGTCTTATAATTGGCAGGAACAGACGCACACACACTCATGCTTGAACACACACACACACACACACACAAACACTCCCACACACTCCCACATACTCCTATCAGGCTAACAGAGGGTGTTCAGTCGAATTATACTGAATTACTATTTCAAGCCTAGACTGGTACTGATATCTATTCTGCTCTGCCCAGTGTGTCTCTGGGTGTAGTCTTCCTAATGCCTGCTAGATTAGACTGGAGCAACAAAGCCAGCAGAATCAATTCTGCCTCATTGACTGTGTTCCTCTCACACTACCTGGCTGATTCAGGCTGACTTAAACCCTTTCATCTCACCCATTCAGCCCAACGTGGATACACATGGGAAGTTTAAAGTGTGACCATAAAGAGGAATTTCAGTGTGTGTTTGCATGTGTGTGTGCTCTCAGGCTTCAATATCCTTTAGGCAGAGGTTTTCATACTGTTTAATAAGAGCTAAGTGATGGTCTTTGTCTCTCTCTGCAGGGTCGGGCTGGATCCATCTGTGTGGTGGGACCCAAGGGACAGAAGGTACTCTTTCAACAGAGTAGCTTCTCTTTTTAAATGTAGTATTTAACAATGTGTACTTCCATTGTATGTACACTCTACCTTTCTATGTGTATGTAATGTAAACATGCTTTTAGTGGCCCTCGAAATCAAACTACCATTTTCTGTTTAATGCCACTTTGGCATCTATTTGAACTTTAACCTCTAGGAGCTTTTTTTCCCAGGGTACCTCTGGAAAATTGGGGCCTGAAGGACTAGCAGGAGATCCGGGAAAACCCGGACTTCCAGGATTGCCAGGAATTGGAAAACCAGGCCTGCCAGGCCTGCCAGTGAGTAGTGTCTCCGCTCTGGAATTCTGTTCTATCTTTCCATCCTTAGGTTTGAGGTCAGTGTCGTGTTATAACAACTCTTCATCCTCCAGTTGTCAGATGCTTAATGCACTGGGCAAGTTGGGGCTGGGATGGCAAGCAAAGAGAGGCTTAATATGGACATCTTCGGGGAGATGCTGTGTGTGTTAACCTTGACTGAAGCCAAGAAGCATCTTCGAGGAGACGCCGTTTGCGTCTGTTCTTGTATGGCTCTGGTAGACAGAGGAAGTGAGAGACAGTTACAGAGGGGGATAGTTGCTCATCACTCCTTTTAATAGAGGTGTGTTTTGTTTTGTGGCTAGGGCACTCCTGGAGGACCTCCTGGATCGAAGGGAGACAAGGTAAAAAATATATCTGAATTAAATCCAATTAAAACTCTGCTTCAAAACTTCCAAGGCCACAGTTTGAACATTGAAGTACTGTATATAGATTATATTGTTTGATAAGACAACATCCCACAACAAGACTTCTGTACATTTCTGGAATGTTACAATGGTTGTTATGATTATGGTCCTGTTCCTCTCTTCCTGTCCAGGGGCATTCTGGGACACCAGGGAAAGATGGAGAACCAGGAGATCCTGTGAGTACAGGATGCATTCAGACCACTGTTTTGTGTAATTTGAAACCTCATCCTCACTATCATGCTCTACTAAAATGTATTGATGTTGTGTTGTCAGGGTCCTAGGGGTCCTGGTGGTGGTAAAGGAGATAAGGTGTGTTAACCCTCAGTGTCCTGGTTTGTGCGTTAGGGTTAGGGTAAGGAAGTATACTGCATGGGTTGTGAATGTGTTTGTCCATCTCTGTGTGTATCAGTGCCAATCCTGTGAGGTGTGTGTTGACATTGTGTGTCTCTTTGGTTTTGTCCCTCTCAGGGTGACCCATGTGAGGTGTGTCCCGTCCTGTCTGCAGACCTGGGCAACACTGTGGCCCTCCACGGGAAGACGGGGCCCAAAGGAGAGCCTGGGGTCCCTGCGATAGGAGACCATGGCCTCCCGGTGAGATATGCAGCGCCCTTAATGCTCATATAGCTATTTCATTTGATATAGTCATCAAGGAATTTGCTTTGTATGAGAAAATAATGTTAATTTACAGCTAGGAATGTTTAAAATCTCCTCTTCTCTCCCTCTCCTCTTCTCTTCTCCCGCTATCTCCTCTCCTCTTTTCTATTCATTAGGGTCTTCAAGGAGCAGATGGGAAGGCAGGAGAGAAGGTACAGAGTCCCACCTTAAATTATATCTCATGTATCATTCATGTGCTGTGGGAATGGATTACATACAGTCACTAACTCACTTGTGTACACACACATACAGATGCATACACACCAGCATACCAATGCACACAACTATAAATATGTATAGGCAAACACAAACTGGTCTGTTAGAGACACCACATTAGACTAACTGATCTGTTAGGGACACCACATTAGACTAACTGATCTGTTAGGGATACCACATTACACTAACTGATCTGTTAGGGACACCACATTAGACTAACTGATCTGTTATGGACACCACATTACACTAACTGATCTGTTAGAGACACCACATTACACTAACTGATCTGTTAGGGACACCACATTACACTAACTGATATGTTATGGACACCACATTAGACTAACAGATCTGTTATGGACACCACATTAGACTAACTGATCTGTTAGGGACACCACATTACACTAACTGATCTGTTAGGGACACCACATTACACTAACTGATCTGTTAGGGACACCACATTAGACTAACTGATCTGTTAGGGACACCACATTAGACTAACTGATCTGTTAGGGACACCACATTAGACTAACTGATCTGTTAGGGACACCACATTACACTAACTGATCTGTTAGGGACACCACATTAGACTAACTGATCTGTTAGGGACACCACATTAGACTAACTGATCTGTTAGGGACACCACATTAGAATGAATGATCTGTTAGGGACATCACATTACACTAACAGATCTGCTATGGACACAACATTAGAATAACTGATCTGTTAGGGACACAACATTAGAATAACTGATCTGTTAGGGACACCACGTTAGATATAGTTGATAACCTGATCTGTTAGGAACTCCACATTAGATATGGTTGACTAACTGATCTGTTTAGACACCTAATTAGATATAGTTGACTAACTGATCTGTTAGGGACACCACATTATATATAGTTGAATAACTGATCTGTTAGGGACACCACATTAGATATTGTTGACTAAGGACTAGCTAATCTGTTAGGGACACCACATTATATATAATTTACTATCTGATCTGTTAGGGACACCACATTAGATATAGTTTACTAACTGATCTGTTAGGGACACCACAACATATATATCTGAACAAATGATATGTTAGGGACACCACATTATATATAGTTGAATAACCAATCTGTTAGGGACACCACATTAGATACAGTTGACTAACTGATCTGTTAGGGACACGACATTAGAAATAGCTGACTAACTGATCTGTTAGGGCCACCACATTAGATATAGTCCACTAACTCATCTGTTGGGGACACCACATTAGATATAGTTGACTAAGCATTCAAGCATTCAATTCAACAAGTCTTTGGCTGAACACAGTATTTATAGAAAAGGCTCTCCCTTCTTCATCAAGTGGGCTGGTTCATGAACACAAACATAAATCACAATTGGCTCCAATGTCTACAATGTTTACATTGACCATCTGTTTCTTTCCTTAAAAAGGGGGGACATTCTGACACTGATGATCCCTCAGCTAACATCTGGGTTCATATAAAGTGTTCTTACATCCCAAAATAGTGATTGTTCACTTGGCTTAAGAATAAGTGCTGTAGAACATAGTTTACTACAGCCACGATGTGCAAATGTAATATTTGTATAACACATAATAACATACTACAGTGTACAGGTCCTCTTTGGTTCCATAGGATCGCCTGGCTTACTTCCAAGAGACTTGCATGTATGGGACATCCAAGACATTTATGTACATGACATTAAGGCATGAACGGATGTAGATTAAACAAGACTATATATGGCCATATTCTACAGAGCTAACATTCTACAAGGGTGACATAATAGCTGATCCTACTATTCGGGTATATCCCTTCTTGACTAGCTGATCTGTTTGGACACTACATTTGGTACAGTTGACTAACTGATCTGTTAAGGACACCACATTAGATATATCTGAATAACTGATCTGTTAGGGACACCACATTAGATACAGTTGACTATCTCATCTGTTAGGTACACCACATTAGATATAGTTGAATAACTGATCTGTTAGGGACACCATATTAGATATAGTTGACTAACTGATCTGTTAGGGACACCACATTATAATAAGATGACTAACTGATCTGTTAGGGAAACCACATTAGATATAGTTGAATAACTGATCTGTTAGGGACACCACATTAGATATATCTGAATAACTGAACTGTTAGGGACACCATATTAGATATAGTTGACTAACTGATCTGTTAGGGACACGACATTAGATTTATCTGAATAACTGAACTGTTAGGGACACCATATTAGATATAGTTGAATAACTGATCTGTTAGGGACACCACATTATAATAAGCTGACTAACTGATCTGTTAGGGACACCACATTATATATAGTTGAATAACTGATATGTTAGGGACACCACATTAGATATAGTTGAATAACTGATATGTTAGGGACACCACATTAGATATATCTGAATAACTGATCTGTTAGGGACACCACATTAGATATAGTTGAATAACTGATATGTTAGGGACACCACATTATAATAAGCTGACTAACTGATCTGTTAGGGACACCACATTATAATAAGCTGACTAACTGATCTGTTAGGGACACCACATTATATATAGTTGAATAACTGATCTGTTAGGGACACCACGTTAGATACAGTTGACTAACTGATCTGTTAGGGACACCACATTAGATATATCTGAATAACTGATATGTTCGGAACACCACATTGGATATAGTTGAATAACTGATCTGTTAGGGACACCACATTAGACGCTATACCTCAAAGGAAACATGCCTATTAGTATGTGTTATCACTAACCTGTCTCCCTGTGATAATATGTGTCTGTATGCTTGGCAGGGAGAGGTGGGGTCGGATGGTGTCAAAGGGGAAAAGGGTGATGCATGTGCTGTGTGCCCCACCCTGAGTGAAATACCTGCTGCCAACCTTGTTGCCATGGAACAAATCCTGAAACACAAAGGAGAGAGAGGAAAACCTGGACTGGGACAGAAGGGAGAACAGGTTAGTGTGTGTTTTATTGGAATGGAATGTGTGTGTGTGCACGTGCGTGCGTGTTAGTGCGTGTATTCTGTGTTGTTCCAGGTTCTGTTTCTAACCTGGAAGTGATTTGTGTTAACTCTTGTTCAGGGGGAACCTGGAGTCAGTGGCCTGGCAGGGCTGAGAGGAGAGAAGGTTAGTGCTTAGTAGGGAACTCAATGGCTCAGGACGTTTGAGGTTACTTCGTACCAAAAATACATTTTATACATAAGATAAAAGACTGAACATTTAGTTTAAAAGCCAGTTCTGTTGACATTACATTTTCTCTTGTTTCCAGGGTAACACTGGTGGCAAAGGAGCTGACGGTAAAACGGTGAGAGTTTATGCATATGTTAAGAGACACTTTATGGCATACTTTTTTCAACATTCTTTATATCCATAGTAGTTTTTTGGGGGCGGAGGGGTAGATCAGCTTTAATATTGTAGACATATTGTGGCTTCCATCAATGTAATTATCTGCATAATTTCCAATACCCCATATTTTGGGGGTAAATATACAGTACCAGTCAAAAGTTTGGACACATACTCATTCAAGGGTTTTTCTTTATTTTTACTATTTTCTACATTGTAGAATAACAGTGAAGACATCAAAACTATGAACTATCACATATGGAATCATGTAGTAACCAAAAAAGTGTTAAACAAATATATATTAAATATATTTATATTTGAGATTCTTCAAAGTAGCCACCCTTTGCCTTGATGACAGCTTTGCACACTCTTGGCATTCCCTCAACCAGCTTCATGAAGTAGTCACCTGGAATGAATATCAATTAATAGGTGTGCCTTCTTAAAAGTAAATTTGTGGAATTTCTTTCCTTGTGGATTCTCCATTCCTGAATCTGCGACCAAAAACAAGCTACAAAACATCAGTCTCAACGTCAACAGTGAAGAGGCGACTCCAGGATGCTGGCCTTCTAGACAGAGTTCCTCTGTCCAGTGTCTGTGTTCTTTTGCCCATCTTAATCTTTTCTTTTTATTGGCCAGTCTGAGATATGGCTTTTTCTTTGCAACTCTGCCTAGAAGGCCAGCATCCATGGAGACTGACGCGTTTCAGAAGAAAGTTCTTTGTTTCTGGCCATTTTGAGCCTGTAATCGAACACACAAATGCTGACGCTCCAGATACTTAACTAGTCTGAAGAAGGCCAGTTTTATTGCTTATTTAATCAGAACAACAGTTTTCAGCTGTGCTAACATAATTGCAAAAGGGTTTTCTAATGATGAATTAGCCTTTTAAAATGATAAACTTGGATTAGCTAACACAACGTGCCATTGGAACACAGGAGTGATGGTTGCTGATAATGGGCCTCTGTACGCCTATGTAGATATTCCATTAAATATCAGCCGTTTCCAGCTACAATAGTCATTTACAACATTAACAATGTCTACACTGTATTTCTGATCAATTTTATGTAATTTTAATGGACAAAAAAATAGCTTTTCTTTCAAAAACAAGGACATTTTAAGTGACCCCAAACTTTTGAACAGTAGTGTAAGTATAACTTTTATATGACTGAAGCATTTAGTGAGAGGTCTATTGCTTTAATATGTAATCATTTCTGCCCTCTGAATTCATATTCATTATATAAATAGGCCCGTTTCATTTTGTCTGGCTTGCCGTTTCAAATAAAATGAAGTATTTTTTGCTCATAATTAATCAAATAAGTCGTTAGGTGTAGGCAAGGCCATAAGTAAATAGGTAAACTGGGATATGACTAAAGAGTTAATCAGGGTGATTTTTCAACAAATAGACAGGTATTTTCCTTTCCACAGAAGCAAGATCTTAACAATTTTTGCTTTCTATAAAAATGTATTGTAGTGAGTTCATTTCTTTCTTTCGGGATATGAATACCGAGTATGTCCACCTCCCATTCAGACCATTTTATTGGTAAACTACACGGTAATGTAAAAGTAAAAAAAAAAATGGTGATCCAATCCGAAATATAGTACACTTATCATCGTTTGGTTGTAGTCCAGAGAGGTTAGAAAAAGTATCTAGATCATCTTTGAGGCTGTGGAGGGATTCAAATTTTTGGTTTAAAATAAATAATTAATCATCAGCGTACAATGACACCTGTTTTTAACCCCTGGATTTCTAGGCCCGTGAGAGTATTGTTGGATCTGATTTTATGATGAAAATACTTTCCTCAGGGTTATTACAGATGCAAAAATGAGTTCAGTTGGCTGTTGTAGGGCTCTTTGGAGACAAAGTGATGAAATGCACTGTAACTACAATGCCTTACGAAAGTATTTACACCCCTTGATTTTTTTGTGTTACAAAGTGGGATTCAAATTGATTTAATTGTCATTTTTTGTCAATGATGTACACAAAATAATCTGTAATGTCAAATTAGAAGACAAATTCTAACATTTGTAAAAAAAAATATCTTCAGTAGAAAAGTATTCAACCCCCTGAGTCAATGCATGTTCTATTCAGCTTTGGCAGCGATTACAGCTATGAGTCTTTCTTTATGCAATAATTGCACATTATTATTTTTTTAAATTCTCCAAGCTCTGTCAAGTTGCTTGTTGATAATTCCTAGACAGCCATTTTCAAGTTTGCCATAGATTTTCAAGCCAATTTAAGTCAAAACTGTAACTAGGCCACTCAGGAACGTTCAATGTAATTTTGGTAAACAACTCCAGTGTATATTTGGCCTTGTATTTTAGGTTATTGTCCTGCTGAAAGGTGAATTTGTCTCCCAGTGTCTGGGAGACTGAACTAGGTTTTCCTCTAGGATTTTGCCTGTGCTTACAGTACCTCTATTCCGTTAATTTAAAAAAAAAAGACTCCCTAATCCTTGCCAGTGACAAGCATACCCATAACATGATACAGTCACCACCATGCATATGAAGAGTGGTACTCAGTGATGTGTTGGATTTGCCCCAAACATAAGGCTTTGTATTCAGGACATAAAGTTCATTTCTTTGCCACATTTTTTGCAGTTTTACAAAAAAATATATATACAATAATAATATTCTGTACAGGCTTCCTTCTTTTCACTCTGTCAATTAGGTTAGTATTGTGGGGTAACTACAATGTTGTTGATCCATCCTCAGTTTTCTCCTATCACAGCCATTATACTCTGTAACTGTTTTAAAGTCACCATTGGCCTCATCGTGAAATCCCTGAGCGGTGTCCTTCCTCTCCAGCATCTGAGTTAGAAAGGACACCTATATTTTTGTGGTGCCAAAGTGTAATTAATAACTAAGTGTAATTAATATGCAATGTCTGCTTTTTTTCTACCAGTACTGTAGGTGCCCTTTTTTGTGAGGCATTGGAAAACCTCGCTATTCTTTGTGGTTGAATCTGTGTTTGAAATTCACTGCTCGACTGAGGATGAATGAGGTAGTCATTCAAAAATCATGTTAAAGACTATTATTGCACACAGAGTCTATGAAACTTATAATGTGACTTTAAGCACAGTTTTACTCCTGACCTTATTCAGGCTTACCATGACAAAGGGGTTCAGTACTTATTGACTCAAGACATGTCAGATTTTCATTTTTTATTTTTTTATAAAAAATAAAATTAAACATCATAATTCCACTTTGACACTATGGGTTATTGTGTGTAGGCCAGTGACACAAAATCTCAATTTAATCAATTTTAAATTCAGGTTGTAACACAAGAAAATGTGGAAAAGTTAAGGTGTTGTGAATACTTTCTGAAGGCATTATATGTATCTGTTAGGGCAAAGCTGGACCCAGAGGACCTAGTGGCAAGGATGGACTGAAGGGGATAAAGGTGAGAGGGTGGAGCTAACAAACACTACATCTACTACTGGGTGATGTCATCATGTTATGTTGTGTTTTGATATGATATGTTATGTTGTGTTTTGGTATATTGTGTTTTGGTATGATATGTTATGTTGTGTTTTGGTATGTTGTGTTTTGGTATGATGTGTTATGTTATGTTGTGTTTGGTATGATATGTTATGTTATGTTGTGTTTTGGTATGATATGTTATGTTGTGTTTTGGTATGATATGTTATATTATGTTGTGTTTTGGTATGATGTGTTATGTTATGTTGTGTTTTGGTATGATATGTTATGTTGTGTTTTGGTATGATATGTTATGTTGTGTTTTGGGATGTTATGTTATGTTGTGTTTTGGTATGATGTGTTATGTTTTGTTTTGATGTGTTGTGTTATGTTATGTTGTGTTTTGGGATGTGATTCTTTTGACAGGGAGATCCAGGGATTCCTGGTCTAGGAACTCCAGGCCCTAAAGGAGAGAAGGTGAAGTGTGTGTTAGTTTGTGTGCATACATCTTTACACATGAAAGTATGTCGATACATTTGTATGTGTGTGTGTGTGTGTGTGTGTGTGTGTGTGTGTGTGTGTGTGTGTGTGTGTGTGTGTGTGTGTGTGTGTGTGTGTGTGTGTGTGTGTATCTTTTGCCAACAGTCCTAAGCCAGTGTTTCTCCCCTCTACCCCAGGGTGCGACCTGTGGGGTGTGCCAGTCTTCTCCCTCTGAGGTGGGCAGTGGGACGTCCTTCGTCAAGGTGCTAGCGGGTGAAACTGGCCCTCCAGGGCCCGCTGGGCCTGCAGGAGAGGGCACCGATGGCAAACAGGTGAGACCCCTCTACCTGGAGAGAAGAGGGCTATGAGGACTCTGCCGACGTTGTCGACCTGGTTTGCATTATTTTGACCTTGCTTGTTTAACATGACTAAGCCAACAACATACACATGCGTCTGTCAAACCCACTAAAAACACCAAACTGACCTTAGATCACTGTATGTCTGCAACTTAAATTTTGGCAAAGTCATGACATATGCAGGTAATCCCCAGCTACCACAGGATACGCCAAGGTGAGCTATAAATCTCAATTAAATGGTAAGATACTATGTCTCACAGCTTAATTACATGGGCCTCAGTGGTTAGCGCTGTGTCAACGGGTTTATATCTGAATGGGTAGAGGCTTGCACAGGTGTGTGTGTGTGTGTGTGTGTGTGTGTGTGTGTGTGTGTGTGTGTGTGTGTGTGTGTGTGTGTGTGTGTGTGTGTGTGTGTGTGTGTGTGTGTGTGTGTGTGTGTGTGTGTGTGTGTGTGTGCCTGCGCGTGCATAATCTTATAGGTGCGTATCACTCTAAATCTCTGTCTTTTCCTGTCTCTTTGCACAGGGTGTGCCAGGTCGTGATGGTCTAAGGGGAGAGAAGGTAAGTTCTTCATTACAGGGTTTTCTTTGTAAAAGTCTCTGAATCGAATTGAAAGATGCGAAGGGACGGTAATGTATTCATTCTCAGCTAGTGCCAGGATATGTGACAAAGCCTCTGGAGAATTCAGTCCACCTTAAATAGCCTTGTTGCCTGCAGAGAAATCCAATCACATTGACTTAAATTATGTCCCTAGGGAACTCAGTACCTTAGTTAACCTAATGTCCACAGGAAAATCTGTCCGCCTTAAATAAGACATTGAATAACCCAGGGAAATTAGTCTATTTTGAATGTAGCCTGTTGCCCCAGGGAACAAGCAGACTAGACCGCCTTAAATCATCTAATATCTCCAGGTACTTTAGTCCTCCTTAAATGAGCAGATACCCCTAAAACGACTGCAGAGAAATCAGACTACATTAGATTAACTCATGTCTCTGGGGTCCTCAGACCACCTTAAACCAGGCAATGTCATTAGGAAAACCTAGAAAAGCCTCCGGTCCATCCGCAAATGAGTCCAGCTTAAATTAACTTTAGGTCCCTGGAGAGCTTGGTCCAATTTAAATAACCGTAGTCCCTATAAACTGGGAAGTCCACTGGAAAATCAGCCCACCTTAAAAAAATGTAGGGCCTCTGAGGAATCTGAGGAATCAGTTGGACCACCTTAAGTAACCTTGAATCTGTAGCAAGCACTGATGTTACCTGAGCTAAGACTGGCAGTTAAAATACAATTGAAGAATCTGGTATCACAAACCCAGATTAAGCCTATTGATAATTAGTCTTCATTCATAGACAAGGCTTGAATGATTACTGGACTATAGTTATATTATCTTTATTTATGAATGTTCAAGTACGAGTCACAGACCAGATCCCTATTATTGATTAAAATGCATATGTCTCTGTTGCTAGGGCGACCAGGGTGAGCAGGGAGACCAAGGATTAGCCGGAACCCATGGAACCCAAGGCCTGCCTGGAGAGCCTGGTCGGGATGGACTAACTGGACTGAAGGGAGAGAAGGTATGGAACACCCAACCAACCAATCAATGAGTCAGCCTGACTGTCTGGCTGGTTAGTTGGCTGGCTTTCTGGCTGTTTATCCGTCCATCTCCCTTATCTGTCCAAGTATCTTATAACGTATCCTTATGCCTATATAGATTGTGAATCCAAGATCGCACAAGCGTATTAAAGATTATGCTATAAAAGGCTGTTAATTAAATAAACTATGTTCAACACCCTGTATAGCAGATGAACTAACTATTTAACAATCTAACTATCTAACTATCCATCTAACTAACTAACAATCACACTATTTATCTAACTAAATAACTAATTAAATATATATCTATCTACGCTACATCACCGTCAAACATCTCATTCCAAAATCATGGGTATTAATATGGAGTTGGTCCCCCTTTGCTGCTATAACAGCCTCCACTCTTCTGGGAAGGCTTTCCACTAGATGTTGGAACATTGCTGCGGGGACTTGCTTCCATTCAGCCACAAGAGCATTAGTGAGTTCAGGCACTGGTGTTGGGCGATTAGGCCTGGCTCGCAGTCGGCGTTCCAATTCATCCCAAAGGTGTTCGATGGGGTTAAGGTCAGGGCTCTATGCAGGCCAGTCAAGTTCTTCCACACCAATCTCAACAAACCATTTCTGTATGGCCCTCGCTTTGTACACGGGGGTATTGCCATGCTGAAACAGGAAAGGGCCTTCCCCAAACTGTTGCCAAAACGTTGGAAGCACAGAATCGTCTGGAATGTCATTGTATGCTGTAGCATTAAGATTTCCCTTCACTGGAACTAAGGGGCCTAGCCCGAACCATGAAACAGCCCCCAACCACTATTCCTCCTCCTGACGTTGCTTCTATCTATATGTCTGTTTGTCTGTCTGTCTGTCTAACTATCTAATGTAACCAACTCACCCAGACTGTTCTCTCTCTTGTTGACTGTTGTTGTGTTGTATCTATCACCAGGGAGATGCGTGTGAGAGCTGTGCGCCTGTCTCTGGGCGGCAGATGGGTGTAGGAGGGGTGCATGGAGCCAAGGGAGAGAGGGGCGACCCAGGACCCCCAGGAGAGGGGAAAGCAGGGAAACATGTAAGTGTGCAGCATGACTGGCCTTTGAGATGTACTGTTTTAACTCTACACATACATTACCAGTCAAAAGTTTGGACACCTCTTCTCATTCAAGGGTTTACTTAATTTTTTTCCTACATTGTAGAATAATATTGAAGACATCAACACTATGAAATAACACATATGGAATCATGTGGTAACCAAAACAGTGTTAAACAATCAAAATATATTTTATATTTGAGATTCTTCAAACTAACACCCATTGCCTTGATGACAGCTTTGCACACTCTTGGCATTCTCTCAACCAGCTTCACCTGGAATGCTTTTCCAACAGTCTTGAAGGAGTTCCCACATATGCTGAGCACTTGTTGGCTGCTTTTCATTCACTCTGATGCAGCACTCCATCACTCTCCTTCTTGGTCAAATAGCCCTTACACACCCTGGAGGTGTCTTGGGTCATTGTCCTGTTGAAAAACAAATGATAGTCCCACTAAGCGCAAACCAGATGGGATGGCGTATTGCTGCAGAATGCTGTGGTAGCCATGCTGGTTAACTGTGCCTTGAATTCTAAATAAATCACTGACAGTGTCACCAGCAAACACCATCACACCTCCTCCTCCATGCTTTATGGTGGGAACCACACATGCAGAGATCATCTGAGATCATCCGTTCACCTACTCTGCGTCTCACAAGACACGGTTGGAACCAAAAATCTCAAATTTGAACTCATCAGACCAAAGGACAGATTTCCACCAGTCTAATATCCATTGCTCATGTTTCTTGGCCCAAGCAAGTCTCTTCTTCTTATTGGTGTCCTTTTAGTAGTGGTTTCTTTGCATCAATTCGACCATGAAGACCTCATTCACGCAGTCTTCTCTAAACAGTTGATGTTGAGATGTGTCTGTTACTTGAACTCTGTGAAGCATTTATTTTGGCTGCAATCTGAGGTGCAGTTAATTCTAATAAACTTCTCTACTGCAGCACAGGTAACTCTGGGTCTTCCTTTCCTGTGGCAGTCCTCATGAGAGCCAGTTTCATCATAGCGCTTGATGGTTTTTGCGACTGCACTTGAAGAAACTTTCAAAGTTCTTGAAATTTTCCAGATTGACTGACCTTCATGTCCTAAAGTAATGATGGACTGTCGTTTCTCTTTGCTTATTTGAGTTGTTCTTGCTCTAATATGGACTTGGTATTTTACCAAATAGGGCTATCTTCTGTATACCACCCCTACCTTGTCATAATACAACTGATTGGCTCAAACGCATTAAGAAGGAAAGAAATTCCACAAATTAACTTCTAACAAGGCACACCTGTTAATTGAAATGCATTCCAGGTGACTACCTCATGAAGCTGGCTGAGAGAATGCCAAGAGTGTGCAAAGCTGTCATCAAGGCAAGAGTGGCTACTTTGAAGAATCTCAAATATAAAATATATTTTGATGTTTAACACTTTTTTGGTTACTACATGATTCCATATGTGTTATTTAATAGTTGTGATGTCTTCACTATTATTCTACAATGTAGAAAATATAATTAAAAATTAAAAAAACGTTCATGAGTGTTGAGTGTGTCCAAACTTTTGACTGGTACTTTACCCTTCTTCTTTATTTTTCTTCTCTATCTTGTCTTTCTATCTCTATCTACCAGGGCAAGCCAGGTCTACCCGGTGTCCAAGGGCCTATAGGACCAAAAGGAAGCCAGGTACAGTATGATCATTTGCCATGCACACGTACAAGGTTTGGTGTGAGTTTCACTAGTGGCTGACTCAGTATGTGTGTCTGTGCTGACTCAGTGTGTGTGTCGATGCTGACTCAGTGTGTGTGGCTGTGCTGACTCAGTGTGTGTGTCGATGCTGACTCAGTGTGTGTGTCTGTGCTGACTCAGTGTGTGTGGCTGTGCTGACTCAGTGTGTGTGTGTCTGTGCTGCTCCCTGTAGGGTGACCCAGGAGTTGAAGGGGTGGGCATCCCAGGACCTCAGGTAAGATTTTTTTTTAAACATTTAGGTCAGGTGTGTCAAACTCATTCCATGGAGGGCCTAGTGTCTAATGGTTTTTGGTTTTTGGTTTTTCCTTTAATTTAAGACCTAGACAACCAGGTGAGGGGAGTTCTTTACTAATCAGTGACCTCATTTTTATTTATTTTTTATTAGGTAGTTGGGTGGGCTGTTTACAGATGGGCTATGTACAGCTGCAGCGATCAGTTAGCTGCTCAGATAGCTGATGTTTAAAGTTAGTGAGGGAAATATAAGTCTCCAGCTTCAGCGATTTTTGCAATTCGTTCCAGTCATTGGCAGCAGAGAACTGGAAGGAAAAGCGGCCAAAGGTGTTGGCTTTGGGATTGACCAGTGAGATATACCTGCTGGAGCGCGTGCAACGGGTGGGTGTTATTATCGTGACCAGTGAGCTGAGATAAGGCGGAGCTTTACCTAGCATAGACTTATAGATGACCTGGAGCCAGTGGGTCTGGCGACGAATATGTAGCGAGGGCCAGCCGACTAGAGAATACAGGTCGCAGTGGTGGGTGGTATATGGGGCTTTGGTGACAAAACGGATGGCATTGTGATAGACTGCATCCAGTTTGCTGAGTAGAGTATTTGGAAGCTATTTTGTAAATGACATCGCCGAAGTCGAGGATCGGTAGGATAGTCAGTTTTACGAGGGTATGTTTGGCGGCGTGAGTGAAGGAGGCTTTGTTGCGAAATAGGAAGCCGATTCTAGATTTAATTTTGGATTGGAGACGTTTAATATAAGTCTGGAAGGAGAGTTTACAGTCTAGCCAGACACCTAGGTATTTGTAGTTGTCCACATATTCTAAGTCAGAACCGTCCAGAGTAGTGATGCTAGTCGGGCGGGCGGGTGCGGGCAGCGAACGGTTGAAAAGCATGCATTTAGTTTCACTAGCGTTTAAGAGCAGTTGGAGGCCACTGTCACGTTCCTGACCTGTTTTCCTTGTTTTTGTATGTGTTTAGTTGGTCAGGGCGTGAGTTGGGGTGGGCATTCTATGTTATGTGTTTCTATGTTTAGGTTCATTGTCTATTGGCCTGATATGGTTCTCAATCAGGGACAGGTGTTTTACGTTTCCTCTGATTGAGAACCATATTTAGGTAGGCTGTTCTCACTGTTTGTTTGTGGGTGATTGTTGCTGTGTCTGTGTTTGTTACACCACACGGTACTGTCTCGTCTCGTTCGTTCGTTCTTTCCTGTTCGTGCGTTCATTGTTTTTTATGTTCACAAGTTCAGGTCTGTTTAACGTCGTTTGTTGTTTTGTAGTTTATTCAAGTGTTCTTCGTGTTTCGTCTTCATTTAATAAATCATTATGTCTACATACCTCGCTGCGTGTTGGTCCGATCCATGCTCCTCCTCGTCTGAGGAGGAGAACGAATATGACAGCCGTTACAGCCACGGAAGGAGTGTTGTATGGCATTGAAGCTCGTTTGGAGGTTAGTTAACACAGTGTCCAAAGAATTCATCAATCAAGTACAAGGGAGAAGCGAAAACCCGCAGACACTCGACCCTCCGTGGAATGAGTTTGACTCGTAAACATTGAAGAGATTGTTAACCTCAAAATAAAAGTTTTGGTGCTGTTTTTCTGAAGCTTTCCCATACTTACATTTTTGTATTACCCACATATCTACTGGACTGGTTGAATCAATGTTGTTTCCACGTCATTTCAAACCAAAGAAATGTAATGTGATGAAGTTGAATCAATGTGGGAAAACTGATTGGATCAACGTAATGGAATTTCTTTTCTTTTTTACCCAACTTTTAACTTAAATCCAATGATATGGTGAGATGTTTTGTTGACAACTCAACCAAATATAAATCAAAACTAGACATTGAACTGACGTCTGTGCCCAGTGGGTACCCACTATCCAACTGTTCAAAATAGATGTCAGGGTTATGTGGCAAAGTAATTCAGACACAATTTTCCCCAACTGGTTTAGTAGAGGTATCAGACTTTCCCATCTTTTTGCTGGAAATCTTCTATCTCTGAATTACCCTGATCCATTCTCTCTCCTATCCTGGGATTTAGTCTGGAATTCCTTCTGGATCAACATGTAGATCATTCTTCGTAGATCAACATTCTAACATTCATTCTGGATCAATATGCTAACACTCCTTCTGGATCAACATGCTAACATTCATTCTGGATAAATATGCTAACGTTCCTTCAGGATCAACATGTTAACATTCCTTTTGGATCAACATGTTAACATTCTTCCTAGATCAACATTCTAACATTCATTCTGGAACAATATGCTAACATTCCTTCTGGGTCAACATGTTAAGATTTCTTCTGGATCAACATGTAAACATTACTTCAGGATCAACATGTAAACATTACTTCAGGATCAACATGTTAACTTTCCTTCTGGATCAACATGTTAACATTCCTTCTGGATCAACATGCTCACAGTCTGCATCAACATGCTAACATTCCTCAAGTGTATAGGTAGTCAGATATACTGTATACACACACATGCAGGTTTGTGTACAAACACACACAAACTCACGCACACACACGAAGCAACGAGAGCATGTGTGATGGGAATGAGAGATGGAATGAGGAAGACAATATCCATGCTTGTTCATGAAGGTTCTGCCATTGCTCTACTGTTGATGAATCATCTGTTTGTCTCTGAGCTCAACTCACCACCTGTTACGCACGCCTCTAAAAAGAGGGAACGCAACTCCCTGCTGCAACTCAACTCTCCGTGAAGCGAAAGAGGTATGGACCGTAGGTGCGAGAAAGGACGACAAAGGCAGAATTTACCGTTACTAGGATTTATTTTCTTACACGGTAATATGGGGAAAAGGGGCTGGACGGAACCAAAGCAAAGAAAGTAAATATCAAAGTTCCCCCTCTCCTATCTAACCTGCCTACCCACTTAACTTACCTAACTTAGCACCACCTGGTGCCCTAACCAAAATACAGGGGGTGGTCCGCCCAGGTCTTACCTAGTGTGCCTAGACAGTAAATATACTACGGGTATATGTATGCCCGCGGGCCTCTTGCCTAAGCACTCCCAAAGTGCCTTCCCCTTCCCCCCTGGGAACAAATGAAACAGAATAATTATTAACAATTTCACAAACACTCACAAACACAGGACATAGCAAAGCTGCTACCAACAACAACTAATATAGTACATACCAACACTTTCTGATACACAACCAACACTATACAAAATATTCAATTCTATCTCTGATCTCTTCTCCTTCTCTCTCTAATGATCTCTCCAAAACATTCAATCTCCCTCTAATCTCTAATTTCTCTCCTCTCTCTCTAATCTCTCTCCTAAATATTCAATCTCTCTCCTGATCTCATCTCCTGATCTCATCTCCTGATCTCATCTCCTGATCTCATCTCCTGATCTCATCTCCTGATCTCATCTCCTGATCTCATCTCCTGATCTCATCTCCTGATCTCATCTCCTGATCTCATCTCCTTCTCTCTCTAATGATCTCTCCAAAACATTCCTCTTTCTCTCCTGAACAGAACACTGGCTTTATATCTTCAGGTGGCAATGGTGATTAGAGTCAGCTGCTTCTTGACGAGGGGGCGGGGTCAGCTCCAATCATCAATTAGCCTGGGGTCGCCCAATCAGCTGGTTGGGGAGGCTTCCAGGAAGCCATCTCCTGAAACACACACACTCAAATACAACACAGAAACTGGGGAACGTAACACCACCCATCTCTTTAAACCTTTCTCTCGCTCTCTCGCGCTCTCTCTCCTATTTTCAGGGAGCAGAAGGACCCAGGGGCCTACCAGGGGTGTCAGTAAGTCATAAAAATATTAGATAAAATAATGATGAAATACATATTAAATATGATTGCCTCTAGTATGTACTGTATAATGGTCTCTGTAGTCTCCTTCTATCATGTTAATTTGCATCATGCTGCTCCTCTACAGGGTCCTCAGGGAATTAGAGGACTTACTGGACCAGTTGGGCCTGCTGGGGACATGGTACACACACACACACACGCGTATATATTATACGTGCATCAACACATAAACACACATACTCACATACACAGCCACACAAAGTTCTCATTCTTGTGTGTATGTATTTGCTTTTCACAGGGTCCTAAAGGAGAGGAGGGGCCTCCAGGGCCACAGGGGCCCATGGGTGTAGGTGTTACAGGACCCCCGGTAAGATGTGTGTGTGTGTGTGTGTGTGTGTGTGTGTGTGTGTATACTGTGTGCATGCATATGTGTATTAACTCTAGTCAAAGCCATTGAGTGATTGCTGTCTCCATACTTATCCCATTCCCAACCCAGGGTAAAGACGGCAAAGGTGGATCCAATGGAATCCCAGGAGCTGATGGAAGAGATGTGAGTGGCGTCACATTGAAAACACAACACAGTCACATAGTATTGGAATTGTGTAGTCAGTGTGAATTGTATACCTTTCGTAGTACTGTGTAATAGTGTGTGAGCTAAGATCTCTAGTTTCTACAGACTCAGAGTCAGTGTTTTTAAAGTTTAAAGATGATTATATTTAGTCTAATAACTAATGAAGGCCGCCTCAATCCATAACAGAGCCATAGTGTCTCCTGTCACCCCTCTCTTCTCCTGACTACTTTCCTTGCAAGCTTTATCGTTTGCAATGACAAGGCCACACTAACCGTGTGTGTGTGTGTGTGTGTGTGTGTGTGTGTGTGTGTGTGTGTGTGTGTGTGTGTGTGTGTGTGTGTGTGTGTGTGTGTGTGTGTGTGTGTGTGTGTGTGTGTGTGTGTGTGTGTGTGTGTGTGTGTGTGTGTGTTCTGTCTTGCAGGGAACTGACGGAGCCAAGGGGGACAAGGTAAGCCTAGCATTTGTGAAGATGAAGAGGTGTTAAGAGGTTTGGAGGCAGGGGGTAACAGATGGTAATCACTGGGGATGCTTCACCAGCACACACACACACACACACACACACCCACACACACATAGGCAGATGCTTACACGCACACAAACACACACACTAACAAACACACACCCTCAAGGCACAGACAGAGTAGCAGAGGAGGTGACAAGTGTGTGGGATCCAAATAGACTAGGGAAGTAAAGGAGCTTTAAGAACAGGACTAGGACTATTAATTAGTGCTACCATCAGAGCAACTGAACAGGACTAGGACTATTAATTAGTGCTACCATCAGAGCAACTGAACAGGACTAGGATTGTTAATTAGAGCTACCATCAGACCAACTGAACAGGACTAGGATTATTAATTTGTTTTACCATCAGACCAACTGAACAGGACTAGGATTGTTAATTAGAGCTACCATCAGACCAACTGAACAGGACTAGGATTATTAATTTGTTTTACCATCAGACCAACTGAACAGGACTAGGATTATTAATTTGTTTTACCATCAGACCAACTGAACAGGACTAGGATTGTTAATTAGAGCTACCATCAGACCAACTGAACAGCACTAGGATTATTAATTTGTTTTACCATCAGACCAACTGAACAGGACTAGGATTGTTAATTAGAGCTACCATCAGACCAACTGAACAGGACTAGGATTATTAATTTGTTTTACCATCAGACCAACTGAACAGGACTAGGATTATTAATTAGAGCTACCATCAGACCAACTGAACAGGACTAGGATTATTAATTTGTTTTACCATCAGACCAACTGAACAGAACTAGGATTATTAATTAGAGCTACCATCAGACCAACTGAACAGGACTAGGACTATTAATTAGAGCTACCATCAGACCAACTGAACAGGACTAGGACTATTAATTAGAGCTACCATCAGACCAACTGAACAGGACTAGGACTATTAATTAGAGCTACCATCAGACCAACTGTCACGTCCTGACCATAGTTCTTATGTGTTTTGCTTGTTTAGTGTTGGTCAGAACGTGAGCTGGGTGGGAATTCTATGTTGTGTGTCTAGTTTGTCTGTTTCTGTGTCCAGCCTAATATGGTTCTCAATCAGAGACAGCTGTCAGTCGGTGTCCCTGATTGAGAATCATATATAGGTGGCTTGTTTTGTGTTGGGGATTGTGGGTGGTTGTTTCCTGTCTCTGTGTTTGTATTCTGCACCAGATAGGACTGTTTCGGTTTGCCACATTTTGTTATTTTGTTCGTTGTAAGTGTTCACTGTTTTTGTTTAATTAAACATGTTGAGCACTGGCTACGCTGCGTGTTGGTCCGATCCCTGTTTCACCCTCTCTTATAGTGAAGAGAGGGAAGGCTGCCGTTACAGAACCACCCACCAAACCCGGACCAAGCAGCGTAGCAACGGGCAGCAACGGCAGCAGCAGCAGCAGCGGGACCAGGAGAAATGGACTTGGGAGGACGTATTGGACGGAAAGGGTTGCTACACACGGGAGGAGATCCTGGCTGGTAAGGATCGCCTTCCATGGGAACAGGTGGAGGCAGCTAGGAGAGCGAAAGCAGCTGAGAAGGGGAACCGGTGTTATGAGGGAACACGGCTGGCCAGGAAGCCCGAGAAGAAATCCCAAAAATTTCTTGGGGGGGGCTAAAGGGTAGTGTGGCGAAGTCAGGTAGGAGACCTGCGCCCACTTCCCATGCTTACCGTGGAGAGCGGGAGTACGGGCAGACACCGTGTTATGCGGAAGAGCGCACGGTGTCTCCTGTACGTGTGCATAGCCCGGTGCGGGTTATTCCATCTCCCCGCACTGGCCGGGCTAAATTGAGCATTGAGCCAAGTGCCATGAAGCCGGCTCAACATATCTGGCCTCCAGTACGTCTCCTCGGGCCGGTGTACATGGCACCAGCCTTACGCATGGTGTCCCCGGTTCGCCTACACAGCCCAGTGCGGGTTATTCCACCTCCCCGCATTGGTCGGGCTACGGGGAGCATTCAACCAGGTAAGGTTGGGCAGGCTCAGTGCTCAAGGGAGCCAGTACGCCTGCACGGTCCGGTATATCCGGCGCCACCTTCCCGCCCCAGCCCAGTACCATCAGTGCCTACACCACGCACTAGGCTTCCTGTGCGTCTCCAGAGCCCTGTTCCTCCTCCACGCACTAGCCCTATGGTGCGTGTCTCCAGCCCGGTACCACCAGTTCCGACACCACGCACCAAGCCTCCTGTGCGTCTCCAGAGCCCTGTACGCACTGTTCCTTCTCCCCGCACTCGCCCTGAGGTGCGTGCCCTCAGCCCGGTACCACCAGTTCCGGTACCACGCACCAGGCCAATAGTGCGCCTCGAGATTCCAGTGTACCCTGTTCCTGCTCCCCGCACTAGCCTTGAGGTGCGTGTCTCCAGTCCGGTACCACCAGTTCCGGCACCACGCACCAGGCCTACTGTGCGCCTCAGCAGGTCAGAGTCGGTCGTCTGCCCAGCGCCGTCTGAGCCATCCGTCTGCCCAGCGCCGTCTGAGCCATCCGTCTGCCCAGCGCCATCTGAGCCATCCGTCTGGCCAGCGCCATCTGAGCCGTCCGTCTGCCCAGCGCCATCTGAGCCATCCGTCTGCCCAGCGCCATCTGAGCCATCCGTCTGTCCCGAGCCATTAGAGCCGCCCGTCTGTCCCGAGCCGTCAGAGCCGTTCGTCAGTCAGGAGCCGCTAGAGCCGTTCGTCAGTCAGGAGCCGCTAGAGCCGTCCGTCAGTCAGGAGCTGCCGGAGCCGCCAGCCAGTCAGGAGCTGCCGGAGCCGCCAGCCAGTCAGGAGCTGCCGGAGCCGCCAGCCAGTCAGGAGCTGCCGGAGCCGCCAGCCAGTCAGGAGCTGCCGGAGCCGCCAGCCAGTCAGGAGCTGCCAAAGCCGCCAGCCAGTCATGAGCTGCCCTCCAGTCATGAGCTGCCCTCCAGTCATGAGCTGCCTTCCAGTCATGAGCTGCCTTCCAGTCATGAGCTGCCTTCCAGTCATGAGCTGCCCTTCAGTCATGAGTTGCCCTTCAGTCATGAGCTGCCTTCCAGTCATGAGCTGCCCTCCAGTCATGAGCTGCCCTCCAGTCATGAGCTGCCCTCCAGTCATGAGCTGCCCCTCAGCCCGGAGCTGCCCCTCAGCCCGGAGCTGCCCTTCAGTCCGAAGTTGCCATTCGTCCTGAGTTGCCCCTCTGTCCTGAGCTACCTCTCTGTCCTGAGCTACCTCTCTGTCCTGAGCTACCTCTCTGTCCTGAGCTACCTCTCTGTCCTGAGCTACCTCCTAAATCATGTGGGGGCCTTGGGGAGGATTCCTAGGCCAAGGTCGGGGGCGAGGGTCGCCACTCAAAGGACGCTAAGGAGGGGGACAAAGACAGTGGTGGAGTGGTGTCCTCGTCCACCGCCGGAGCCGCCACCGCGGACAGATGCCCACCCAGACCCTCCCCTTGAGTTTTAGGGGTGCGTTCGGAGTCCGCACCTCAGGGGGGGGGGTACTGTCACGTCCTGACCATAGTTCTTATGTGTTTTGCTTGTTTAGTGTTGGTCAGGACGTGAGCTGGGTGGGAATTCTATGTTGTGTGTCTAGTTTGTCTGTTTCTGTGTCCAGCCTAATATGGTTCTCAATCAGAGACAGCTGTCAATCGGTGTCCCTGATTGAGAATCATATATAGGTGGCTTGTTTTGTGTTGGGGATTGTGGGTGGTTGTTTCCTGTCTCTGTGTTTGTATTCTGCACCAGATAGGACTGTTTCGGTTTGCCACATTTTGTTATTTTGTTCGTTGTAAGTGTGCACTGTTTTTGTTTAATTAAACATGTTGAGCACTGGCTACGCTGTGTGTTGGTCCGATCCCTGTTTCACCCTCTCTTATAGTGAAGAGAGGGAAGGCTGCCGTTACACCAACTGAACAGGACTAGGACTATTAATTAGAGCTACCATCAGACCAACTGCACAGCACTAGGACTATTAATTAGAGCTACCATCAGACCAACTGAACAGGACTAGGACTATTAATTAGAGCTACCATCAGACCAACTGAACAGGACTAGGACTATTAATTAGAGCTACCATCAGACCAACTGAACAGCACTAGGATTTTTGAAATATGAATAAGAAGACACAGTAGCAGATTAAATTCAACCTCAACTTTGTTTCATCACAAAACTGGAGAGCAACGTCTGTCCTGTGAAGTCCACAAAACATATTGCCTCTAACAAACAGTTACATGACCTACAGCATGGTCAAGCAAGTTATTAATGTTTCCGACATTTTCAGACTACTAAACAACTATTGATTTAGAACCACAGAGAGTTACCGGAAGTCGCAAAGAAAACAGGAGCTGTTTCCGCTAGTCCAGCACCATTTCAACTTCAACATCATCAAATAACCTCTGCTTAGTCTAATACAATGACAACTAAAAGATGCCAAAGACAATTTAGTCCAATCAACATGAGCTAAATATGATGTGGCTCACCCTACTTGTAGAGAAAGGCCAGTGCCATCCTCCTGTCTTTCATGTTGGCAAAACGGTCTAGTACTCTGTCATACAGTACACACTTTTAGTTTTTGTTTTGCTAGGCTACCTTGCTAAAATGCTTGCTCGCTAGCCTAACTTCCATTCATGGGCAATGATTAGCCAGCTAGTTAACATTAGCCTACATCTAGCTACATGCTGAACTTCCATCCTCTCAGATCAGGGGCACAATGTATGAATTTATGATTGGATCAGAATCACAGTTATAATCATTGGCCAGTACAGAGAATTAGGTAAAACCAAGTCCAAATCCCTAGTGGCTCATTTGGGAAAGGGCTGATTTTAGCTAGCTAGCTAGCCACTGGAGGAAATAACCCAATGAGATTCAACAATATACTTATTTTCTGTAAATTATATTTTGCTTTTGATGTGGTTGATGTGATGTCTTCCCTTGACACTCACTTAGTTTAGCTCAACACTGATTAGCTATTATTTAACCTTTTTTTATTAAGGGAGTCCAAATGCTCACTGGCTTCCCTTGCATTCAATGTCACACTCTTTTTGACCAAACAGCATCAGATAGATGGGGTACACATACTGAAACAGAGGGGCTCTGTTTCGCTCGTTCAGATGCTTTCTCCAGTGAGATACATTCAGCCTCTTGCTAATTGAAGGAAAATTATGAATCACAGAGAGTCAAAATAAATTATTTTGATTTTCGAAAGATGCATTTATTTTATATATTGTTTTTTGTTGGTCAATTTTTTGGGGGGAGGCCTGTCTTCCCATGGCATCCATGAATATACGCCACTGGTTATTTCACAGCTTCTCTGTGTGATCTATGAGAGGTCTGTGTTTTCAGGGTGAACCTGGAGACTGTAACTGTATCAGCCCTCCATACGCAGGAACAGGTGGACCGGTGAGTATGGCTAGGTCAACATGCACACACAGATCCACACATACACTACACACACACATGCCACAACGTGGTCATCTAAAACTTGTTTTGAGTTCAACTTCAGGGTAGTTATCTCTCTGCGGGGGACACACTCACTCACACATACACATACACACTCAGCTCTCTTTTAACTGGTTTTGAGTTCATCTGCAGGATTATTTTTTCACTGCAGGGTGTCAGTGTTTGTTCATGAACACATATGATCTGCTGATGATGTGCTCTGAATTTGACTACTCTTGCCTTGCAGGGAGCACCAGGAACTCTGGGAGGAAACACGTGGCAGGTCTGATCTCTCTGTCATCTACTAGCCATGTCTGCCTCTTGGTTTTCTCTTGTGTCATTTGACTGAATATCAACTGAATATGTGTTTGTTGTTGGAACAATTAGGCTACGAATGGTGCCTGTCAATGCTGTGTGGTTCGCTCAGTGTGTGTGTGTGTGTGTGTGTGTGTGTGTGTGTGTGTGTGTGTGTGTGTGTGTGTGTGTGTGTGTGTGTGTGTGTTCCAGGGGCCTCCGGGACTACCAGGTCCTCCTGGTCCTCCTGGGCCACAGGGCTTCATCGGCATCACAGGACCCCAGGTAGGAGATGGGGGGATCAGGGTGGTGGGGTCACGTCAATTAACCCTTTACAACACACAAGCAAGGGGTACGGCAAGGGTACTCCTTCCTTACTCATTCCTCTTTATCTCTGTACATCTTTAACCTCTCAAATGCCATTCATCAACATAAATGTACCTTGGCTGTTCCATCTCTCTCGCTCTTCTCTCTCAATTAAATTTCAATTGAAGGGCTTTATTGGCATGGGAAACATATGTTTACATTGCCAAAGCAAGTGAACTAGATAATAAACAAAAGTGAAATAACAATAACAAATAAACACTAAACATTCCAAAAGAATGAAGACATTTCAAATGTAATATTATGTCTATATACAGTGTTGTAACGATGTGCAAATAGTTAAAGTACAAAAGGGAAAATAAATAAACATAAATATAGGTTGGATTTACAATGGTGTTTGTTCTTCACTGGTTGCCCTTTTTTGTGGCAACAAATCGTGCTGCTGTATTGTATTGGTATTTCACCCAATAGATATGGGAGTTTGTCAAAATTGTATTTGCTTTTGAATTCTTTGTGGGTCTGTGTAATCTGATGGAAATGTGTGTCTTTAATATGGTCATACATTTGGCAGGAGGTTAGGAAATGCAGCTCAGTTTCCACCTCATTTTGTGGGCAGTGTGCACATAGCCTGTCTTCTCTTGAGAACCAGGTCTGCCTTCGGAGGCCTTTCTCAATAGCAAGGCTATGCTTACTGAGTCTGTACATAGTCAAATATTTCCTTAATTTTGGGTCAGTCACAGTGGTCAGGTATTCTTCCACTGTGTACTCTCTGTTTAGGACCAAATAGCATTCTAGTTTGCTCAGTTTTTTTGTAAATTCTTTCCAATGTGTTCCTCTCTCTCTCTTTTTCGCTCTCTCTCTCTCTCTCTTTATCTCTCTCATTCTTCTGTCCCTGCCTCTCTGTTTCCTTTCTCTCTCTCTCTCTCTCTCTCTCTCTTTATCAATTCAATTCAATTCAATTGACTTTATTGACATGGCAAGTTCATTATTACTTACATTGTCAAAGTATACATATCGAAAAATAAAAATAAAATATATATGTATATATATACAAAATATACATATATTTATATATAAATAAATGGTGGGACCAACAGCAATAATAATAGTAGTAGTGGACATGGGATTACCATTAACAACAACTACAACAACAATATTAATCAGAACAACAATACATTAAACCAATGGTAGTAGACCAGTGTCAACATGACTGAGAAGACATATGACCTGGTATGAAAGACAAAACAAAACTAAGCTAAATGGGAAATATTATCAACATTACTTTGCACTTTTCACTGGCTGTCCCTCAGGTTGTGGCAGGAGGACACATATTTGGCTGCCAAAATTGCACATTTTGGCTTTTCACCCAATAAATATTTGATTTTTTCTTCATCTTTTATAGTTTCAAATTCTTTGTATTGAATTATAATTTTGGGAAAGAAATATGCTCTTAGGTCTGAGTATTTGTCACAGTGTAATAGGAAATGCACCTCTGTCTCTACCTCTCCCCTGGAGCAGAGTGAGCACAGCCTGTCCTCTCTGGGCAGCCAGGTTTGTCTGTGACGTTCAGTCTCTATAGCCAGACTGTGCTCACTGAGTCTGTACCTAGTCAATGTTTTCCTCAGTTTTCTATCTGTCACAGTGGTCAGATAGTCTGCTACCATGTACTGTCTGTTTATTTAGAGCCAAATAGCATTGAAGTTTACTTTGATTTTTTGTGGTGTCTTTCCAATAGGTGATATCCAATAGTCCCTGCCTCTCTGTTTCCTCTCTCTCTCTCTCTCTTTATCTCTCTCATTCTTCTGTCCCTGCCTCTCTGTTTCCTTTCTCTCTCTCTCTCTCTCTCTCTCTCTCTCTCTCTTCTGTTCGCCACTCCATTGTTCTCACTCTTGTTGTTCATCTTCCTCCACACTATGTTTCTCTCTTCCTGCTAACTCTTTTCTATTCCACCTTCCATGTTACTCATTTCCTTTTCAGGTTTGTCTTGAACATTGGGTTCTAGCTTGGGCAGCTTGAGGTCGTGGCTAATGCAACTCTAAATGCAAATTAATGCAGAATTAAAATAGCAAATGATTTTATTAATCTTAAATTCTTAATGTAAACATGTTACACAATAGTAAAAGTAAATATGCAAGTACATAAAGAACTATTGCATAAATGCAATAAAATTTAAAGTCAACCGTATTCATGTAATGAAGCTCTATGCTATTGTTAACCTTGGGGCTGTAAATATATATATGTATTAATGGGAGTCTTTTTTAAATCATAGCCCTGCTTTAAACATTCACTAACTCTTGTGGGAAGCTTTGGGAATGTTAACTTTTTCTATCAACATATGATACATTGGGATTGTTGGGAATATTGATGACACTTCATTTGAAGGTTTGGTTATAAACTCCTTATACAAAATTAAATAGTTATTTTAGCATTAGTACAATTATTATGAATTAAAAACCTTCAAATAAAGTTTTAGGAGAATATTTCCTCAGATTTTGTGGGAAATGTTAAATATAAACTAATTCTCAACAACATTTTACACATTTAAACCAGGTTAATGGGAAACGAAGATGTAATATTGGTTCATGAAGACCAGGCTGAGTTCACTGTGTAAGAAAGTGATTGATTTGTCTGAATATGATGTTCATGTGTTTATCAAGCACTAAACAATTAGGTGCAGGAATCAAATTTGCACACAAATATCCTGTTCAAATCAAAGCACTTAAAAAATATATATTGTTTGACCTCTTGCACAGTGATCCCTGCATGCTATTCAATCTGGTGTTATGTTTTTTTTTTTTTACAAAATAATCAAACAATTTAAACCAAACATGAATCAAACTATTTAAATTAATTTAAATAGTGCTTTAAAAACTAGACAACGGAATCAAAAGAGTCTGAACATAAACCAGGAAAGGGAGAACACGGGTGATTGGTTGTTCCTACAACCTCGAATCTGTAACCCCCTCTGACCATTGTTGGAGAGGGATGTGGCAAGCCTGTGATAGGCTAAAACCAGTTGAATCTCAGTTCCTTCTTTCAGGGTAACCCTGGCAACGACGGGGTACCAGGGCAGCCGGGTCTGCCTGGGAGAACTGTAAGTAATAAGACAGAAGGGTTGGAGTCACTTCCATTCCAATTCAGACACATCGGAAAGGGATTTGAAAATCAAATTCCAGAATTGTGAAAAACAATATTAATGAATACCAATGACACTTTCTGATTCTAGAATTGGAATTCATTAGCTGAATTGTCTAAATTGAAATGGATTTGACCCCAACCCATGCCAGACAGAGGAGGCGGGGCTAGATGAGTGCTGCAGCTTTGTGATTGGACGGTGCAGGGAGGGAGGAGCCTGGTTGGGTTGTAGGTCTGTGTTGTGGAGTGGAGCACTCTGGCAGAAGTTCATTGAGGATCTCTAGACTTTGGACATAACTATACAGTAGACACACCACGACTTAGTGGCAGCTAGAACAATGAACGCACTCAGCTCAAAGACTTTTAGTGTTGAAATGCACTTTCTGCTTTTCAGAAAGACTTTTACCATTGATTTGTGCCTCAAAAGCATGCACGTACACACACACACATTGTTGGCGTAGTTTCATAAATGCAGTGTGTGAGTGTGTGAGTATGTGAGTACAGTCATTAGTTTGAGTCGAAGAGCTTTGCTGTACTCTGTTGTTCAGCCTTGTTATGCTGAGTACAGTAAGAGCCTGTAGATCTGCTGTTGAGAGGACTGCACTATGAGGTCTATTTTCCATATAGCTGGCATCCAGCTCAGCCCCCTGCCACATACACACACACAAACACACACACACACCCTCCACACAATAATCAATCTACCCACAGTGGAAACTTGGCTTCACGAACTCTCACACACACACACACACACACACACACACACACACACACACACACACACACACACACACACACACACACACACACACACACACACACATTATACACACTCACTAAGTGCTCCAGTCCTAACATCAGTAGACAGACATACTGACCCACCAGCTCCTCTCTAGCTCCATGGCCCTGCCTGCATGTTATATGTCAATGGATTTAAATGCCTAAAACAGACTATTAAAACATTTAATTCTTACATAAATTCTTAATTCACTCTTATCTTAATCTTAGCTAATAAAAACTCATCCTTAAAACCACAAAACATTATTAGAAACATAATTTAACAGACGAGTTTGTTGAATACAAATGAATCCATTTAAAAAGGATAAAAGAACAATTTAGCAAAAGTAAAGGATAATTAAATAGGAGTATATTGAAAGTATAAAGTAAATATCATTGACATATAATGATTCTTCTCTCTGAGACATCCTGTTAATGCACACAGCCTGAGTTTAACAAACCTAATGAGCTGCATCATGCTAGCTCAAATGAGCTCTTCTGGCTAATAACAACCGTTTGAACAAAGCCAACAGATTTTGAAACCAGGCTAAGTGCAATTCACAGGTTCTCTCACTGTGTGAAGGGCCCCACTGCTGTGGTAGTATTGTACTGTGAGTGGGTTTCCTTGGAGTGGTCAGAATGTTTCAGGCCACCCATGCAGGTAAATCAATCAACTTTCAAACTCCCAACAATGATCCCAATAAATGGCTGGATTTGAATACCAACGTGTTTTGAAAGACTTGCAAAACCTTGTGATTTTGAATGTTTTGTGTCTCTTTGGGCAAATCCTAAATGGCACCCTATTCCCTCCCACATTTTACTGTAGAAGGATGAAGTTGCCCCTAGACGCTGATCTAAGATCAGTTTTACATTGGCAGCTCCCTAGTGGTTAAGGCTAGGAGTTGTGTCGGATAAACTGATTTTTGATCAGTTTCCAAGGGCTACATCTACTTGGAACCTTTTCTCCCTCTCCTTTACATTTTACTCTCCTCTCACCCCCCCCCCCCCCCGCCCTTCCTCAGCATCTGAGGCTGCCTCAGGATGAGGACCCCAGTCGAGGAGATGGAGAGGTAAGACAGGAGGTAGAGAGGTGCACTCTGGGAAATAGAGTTCTATAGTACTGTTCTTTGATTTATATGCATGAGCTGTACTGATGTGATTATACATAACACAAACATGCATGAACTGTGTCCATGCAGTGTACATTGAGCTCACACACTTCATGTCATCAAAGTGTGTGTGTCCTCTGCTGCAGAAGGTGTGTGAGGACTGCTCCAAGGGCTTGCCAGGGGTACCAGGCATGGCGGGCACCAAGGGAGAGAAAGGAGATGAGGGAAAGACTGGCATAGGCCATGCTTCCGACGGCTGTGAGAGGGTGAGAGGCTGGGGGTGAGGGGTGTATTGGTGGAGGGCATGGGGAAGAGTGGTGAGGGGTGTATTGGTGGAGGGCATGGGGAAGAGTGGTGAGGGGTGTATTGGTGGAGGGCATGGGGAAGAGTGGTGACGGGTGTATTGGTGGAGGGCATGGGGAAGAGTGGTGAGGGGTGTATTGGTGGAGGGCATGGGGAAGAGTGGTGAGGGGTGTATTGGTGGAGGGCATGGGGAAGAGTGGTGAGGGGTGCATCGGTGAGGTGGTTAGGGGGGCATATATATTGTTGGCTGGTCAGAACGAGACTGTAGAATCATGGAAATTCTAATTGATTCTTCTGGGTTCATGAATCTACATCATTCTTCTGGGTTCATTTTATTTATTTATTTCACCTTTTTTTAACCAGGAATGCCAGTTGAGAACAAGTTCTTATTTACATCTGCGACCTGGTCAAGATAAAGAAAAGCAGTGCGAAAAAAACAACAACACAGAGTTACACATGGGATAAACAAACGTACAGTCAATAACACAATAAATCTACATGATTTACATGATTTTTCATTGATTCATGAATCATAAGAATCAATAACACTGTCAGTTTTGGTTGTGATTTTGACCCAATCTATCCGAAGCTTTGCCTAGGCAGAGTCCTAGTCCTGACCTACGACCTCTTTGTGTTTGTTACAGTGTTTCCTAAACCAAAGGCTGCAGAGGGAGGAGGCTGCACAGGCGCCTGTACGTCCACACAGTCTTTAACTATCGAACTCTCACACTCACAGTCACACACAACACGCACGCACATTCACACGCACGCACACACACCACACAAGCACGCACACACCACGCACGCACATACACACACACACACTGATTCATAGAAGTATTTATCTTCTTTTCTATGTAGACCACCACCAACACTGATGGAGCTAATGGAGGCTGCTCCGGACCAGGAACACCAGGTCACCCAGGAACACCAGGATCACCTGGAATAAGGGGAGAGACGGTAAGTGTGTGTGTTTGTGTGTTTGTTTGTTGATTTGTGTGTGTGTTTGTTTGTGAGTGTGGTGAAATATAACAAGCTGCGTGTTATTAGCGTGTTGAATCTCTAACAGGAAGTGCCTTTCTGCCTACATTTCCCAGGGTCCTCAGGGGCAAAGGGGACAGGCTGGAGTACCAGGAAATATGGTGAGCTCAAAACCAGAGATTGTAAGGCATTATAACACTTCATAAGGCTATATAGAGACATTATAAGCCAGCACAACAGAGTCAAAGCATGGTGTCTGTAAGGAGAACTGGGGTGTCTATCATAGCTAGAGGCAGGAGTTTTACCTAACCATACTGTACTAGATCAGGAAAAACTCCTGTCGCAGAGCAGACTTTCTGAGCTCTTGTTCTCTCTTGACTGGTTTCTTCTTCCTCTAATGGCTCTCCTACTGACTTTGTGCTTTACTCATTTTAATTGCCCACAGATGTTCTTCTGTTTATAGAGTGACTGTTACACTGGAATGGCAAAGTCTATTTGTGAAGCACCTCTCTTTCTGTGCTGCATGTACACTACCTAAAGGCTACATTTCTGTCACTAGTAGTTATTCCACGTCATGTTTTGGGCCATGTTCAACTACTTGAAAATGTGTCTTTCTTCATTTTCTTGGAAGGAATCACCGAACTGAACTGAACTGAACTGAATACTATGTAGCCTATTTGCCGCCTTGCTTTCACCTATCCCACTGTGTTAGATCAGTGCATACTTCCTGGAAGGCTGTGTTTCTAGTGTTGGACCATGGCCATAGTGTTTACGTGGTCTGTGTTTCTAGTGTTGGACCATGGCCATAGTGTTTACGTGGTCTGTGTTTCTAGTGTTGGACCATGGCCATAGTGTTTACGTGGTCTGTGTTTCTAGTGTTGGACCATGGCCATAGTGTTTACGTGGTCTGTGTTTCTAGTGTTGGACCATGGCCATAGTGTTTACGTGGCCTGTGTTTCTAGTGTTGGACCATGGCCATAGTGTTTACGTGGCCTGTGTTTCTAGTGTTGGACCATGGCCATAGTGTTTACGTGGCCTGTGTTTCTAGTGTTGGACCATGGCCATAGTGTTTACGTGGCCTGTGTTTCTAGTGTTGGACCATGGCCATAGTGTTTACGTGGTCTGTGTTTCTAGTGTTGGACCATGGCCATAGTGTTTACGTGGTCTGTGTTTCTAGTGTTGGACCATGGTCATAGTGTTTACGTGGCCTGTGTTTCTAGTGTTGGACCATGGCCATAGTGTTTACGTGGTCTGTGTTTCTAGTGTTGGACCATGGCCATAGTGTTTACGTGGTCTGTGTTTCTAGTGTTGGACCATGGCCATAGTGTTTACGTGGTCTGTGTTTCTAGTGTTGGACCATGGCCATAGTGTTTACGTGGTCTGTGTTTCTAGTGTTGGACCATGGCCATAGTGTTTACGTGGCCTGTGTTTCTAGTGTTGGACCATGGCCATAGTGTTTACGTGGCCTGTGTTTCTAGTGTTGGACCATGGCCATAGTGTTTACGTGGCCTGTGTTTCTAGTGTTGGACCATGGCCATAGTGTTTACGTGGTCTGTGTTTCTAGTGTTGGACCATGGCCATAGTGTTTACGTGGTCTGTGTTTCTAGTGTTGGACCATGGCCATAGTGTTTACGTGGCCTGTGTTTCTAGTGTTGGACCATGGCCATAGTGTTTACGTGGCCTGTGTTTCTAGTGTTGGACCATGGCCATAGTGTTTACGTGGCCTGTGTTTCTAGTGTTGGACCATGGCCATAGTGTTTACGTGGCCTGTGTTTCTAGTGTTGGACCATGGCCATAGTGTTTACGTGGTCTGTGTTTCTAGTGTTGGACCATGGCCATAGTGTTTACGTGGTCTGTGTTTCTAGTGTTGGACCATGGTCATAGTGTTTACGTGGCCTGTGTTTCTAGTGTTGGACCATGGCCATAGTGTTTACGTGGTCTGTGTTTCTAGTGTTGGACCATGGCCATAGTGTTTACGTGGTCTGTGTTTCTAGTGTTGGACCATGGCCATAGTGTTTACGTGGTCTGTGTTTCTAGTGTTGGACCATGGCCATAGTGTTTACGTGGTCTGTGTTTCTAGTGTTGGACCATGGCCATAGTGTTTACGTGGCCTGTGTTTCTAGTGTTGGACCATGGCCATAGTGTTTACGTGGCCTGTGTTTCTAGTGTTGGACCATGGCCATAGTGTTTACGTGGCCTGTGTTTCTAGTGTTGGACCATGGCCATAGTGTTTACGTGGCCTGTGTTTCTAGTGTTGGACCATGGCCATAGTGTTTACGTGGCCTGTGTTTCTAGTGTTGGACCATGGCCATAGTGTTTACGTGGCCTGTGTTTCTAGTGTTGGACCATGGCCATAGTGTTTACGTGGCCTGTGTTTCTAGTGTTGGACCATGGCCATAGTGTTTACGTGGCCTGTGTTTCTAGTGTTGGACCATGGCCATAGTGTTTACGTGGTCTGTGTTTCTAGTGTTGGACCATGGCCATAGTGTTTACGTGGCCTGTGTTTCTAGTGTTGGACCATGGCCATAGTGTTTACGTGGCCTGTGTTTCTAGTGTTGGACCATGGCCATAGTGTTTACGTGGCCTGTGTTTCTAGTGTTGGACCATGGCCATAGTGTTTACGTGGTCTGTGTTTCTAGTGTTGGACCATGGCCATAGTGTTTACGTGGTCTGTGTTTCTAGTGTTGGACCATGGCCATAGTGTTTACGTGGTCTGTGTTTCTAGTGTTGGACCATGGCCATAGTGTTTACGTGGCCTGTGTTTCTAGTGTTGGACCATGGCCATAGTGTTTACGTGGCCTGTGTTTCTAGTGTTGGACCATGGCCATAGTGTTTACGTGGTCTGTGTTTCTAGTGTTGGACCATGGCCATAGTGTTTACGTGGTCTGTGTTTCTAGTGTTGGACCATGGCCATAGTGTTTACGTGGCCTGTGTTTCTAGTGTTGGACCATGGCCATAGTGTTTACGTGGCCTGTGTTTCTAGTGTTGGACCATGGCCATAGTGTTTACGTGGCCTGTGTTTCTAGTGTTGGACCATGGCCATAGTGTTTACGTGGCCTGTGTTTCTAGTGTTGGACCATGGCCATAGTGTTTACGTGGTCTGTGTTTCTAGTGTTGGACCATGGCCATAGTGTTTACGTGGTCTGTGTTTCTAGTGTTGGACCATGGTCATAGTGTTTACGTGGCCTGTGTTTCTAGTGTTGGACCATGGCCATAGTGTTTACGTGGTCTGTGTTTCTAGTGTTGGACCATGGCCATAGTGTTTACGTGGTCTGTGTTTCTAGTGTTGGACCATGGCCATAGTGTTTACGTGGTCTGTGTTTCTAGTGTTGGACCATGGCCATAGTGTTTACGTGGTCTGTGTTTCTAGTGTTGGACCATGGCCATAGTGTTTACGTGGCCTGTGTTTCTAGTGTTGGACCATGGCCATAGTGTTTACGTGGCCTGTGTTTCTAGTGTTGGACCATGGCCATAGTGTTTACGTGGCCTGTGTTTCTAGTGTTGGACCATGGCCATAGTGTTTACGTGGCCTGTGTTTCTAGTGTTGGACCATGGCCATAGTGTTTACGTGGCCTGTGTTTCTAGTGTTGGACCATGGCCATAGTGTTTACGTGGCCTGTGTTTCTAGTGTTGGACCATGGCCATAGTGTTTACGTGGCCTGTGTTTCTAGTGTTGGACCATGGCCATAGTGTTTACGTGGCCTGTGTTTCTAGTGTTGGACCATGGCCATAGTGTTTACGTGGTCTGTGTTTCTAGTGTTGGACCATGGCCATAGTGTTTACGTGGCCTGTGTTTCTAGTGTTGGACCATGGCCATAGTGTTTACGTGGCCTGTGTTTCTAGTGTTGGACCATGGCCATAGTGTTTACGTGGCCTGTGTTTCTAGTGTTGGACCATGGCCATAGTGTTTACGTGGCCTGTGTTTCTAGTGTTGGACCATGGCCATAGTGTTTACGTGGTCTGTGTTTCTAGTGTTGGACCATGGCCATAGTGTTTACGTGGTCTGTGTTTCTAGTGGTGGACCATGGCCATAGTGTTTACGTGGCCTGTGTTTCTAGTGTTGGACCATGGCCATAGTGTTTACGTGGTCTGTGTTTCTAGTGTTGGACCATGGCCATAGTGTTTACGTGGTCTGTGTTTCTAGTGTTGGACCATGGCCATAGTGTTTACGTGGCCTGTGTTTCTAGTGTTGGACCATGGTCATAGTGTTTACGTGGCCTGTGTTTCTAGTGTTGGACCATGGCCATAGTGTTTACGTGGCCTGTGTTTCTAGTGTTGGACCATGGCCATAGTGTTTACGTGGCCTGTGTTTCTAGTGTTGGACCATGGCCATAGTGTTTACGTGGCCTGTGTTTCTAGTGTTGGACCATGGCCATAGTGTTTACGTGGTCTGTGTTTCTAGTGTTGGACCATGGCCATAGTGTTTACGTGGCCTGTGTTTCTAGTGTTGGACCATGGCCATAGTGTTTACGTGGCCTGTGTTTCTAGTGTTGGACCATGGCCATAGTGTTTACGTGGCCTGTGTTTCTAGTGTTGGACCATGGCCATAGTGTTTACGTGGCCTGTGTTTCTAGTGTTGGACCATGGCCATAGTGTTTACGTGGCCTGTGTTTCTAGTGTTGGACCATGGCCATAGTGTTTACGTGGCCTGTGTTTCTAGTGTTGGACCATGGCCATAGTGTTTACGTGGCCTGTGTTTCTAGTGTTGGACCATGGCCATAGTGTTTACGTGGCCTGTGTTTCTAGTGTTGGACCATGGCCATAGTGTTTACGTGGTCTGTGTTTCTAGTGTTGGACCATGGCCATAGTGTTTACGTGGTCTGTGTTTCTAGTGTTGGACCATGGCCATAGTGTTTACGTGGTCTGTGTTTCTAGTGTTGGACCATGGCCATAGTGTTTACGTGGCCTGTGTTTCTAGTGTTGGACCATGGCCATAGTGTTTACGTGGCCTGTGTTTCTAGTGTTGGACCATGGCCATAGTGTTTACGTGGCCTGTGTTTCTAGTGTTGGACCATGGCCATAGTGTTTACGTGGCCTGTGTTTCTAGTGTTGGACCATGGCCATAGTGTTTACGTGGCCTGTGTTTCTAGTGTTGGATCATGGCCATAGTGTTTACGTGGCCTGTGTTTCTAGTGTTGGACCATGGCCATAGTGTTTACGTGGTCTGTGTTTCTAGTGTTGGACCATGGCCATAGTGTTTACGTGGCCTGTGTTTCTAGTGTTGGACCATGGCCATAGTGTTTACGTGGCCTGTGTTTCTAGTGTTGGACCATGGCCATAGTGTTTACGTGGCCTATGTTTCTTATAAAGCTTCATCAGTGAAGGATCATGCAGAGTAAAGCATCTTCATGTTGATACTTGAAATGTGAGGTCATAGACCACTGTAGTGGTAGGTTTTAGAACTACATAGGCCTTGAATTCAATTAGGCTGCTTCCCAAATATCCACCCTTCTCTCAAAGTTTCCACTTCCCATCGTGAATTTACCAATTGTGGAAACTCCCTCCAGCCAATGATTACACCAATCCAATGCTTTAAAATCAATAACAGGAAGTGTGCACACTTTTGGAGAAGGGAGGAGAGTAGAGATAGTGTTACGCAACTATGGGGCTAAACAGACAGAGTTGGCTTAGATTGTTGACAACATATAAACTATATTTAGTCTCCAAATGTTTATTGAAAACATACATAGATTTGCACAAATTTGAACTTGTTGTCTCTCAAATACATTGTTACAGTTGTTGGTTAGCTAGCTAGTGAATTTTAGCCATATTAGCATAGACGTGACATCAGTCAAAACAAAAAGGCATAGTATCAATAAGAAGATACAACGAGCCCTACGATTCCCCACATGGCAGCTTCTTGTCATTGTAGCTAGCTATCTGACCGTTCAGAGTCCTAACACCACCTCATCGATGCACGCTTAGCATTTTGGTGAAGTTGTCAGCCAACTTGTCTATACAGACAATTTCCACCATATCCATGAGTATCCCTTCAGCCGATTGGAGTAGTACCGTAACAGGCTAAGGGTCAGTGTTGCTGTTTACAATGCTGAGCTTAGAACAGTTGTTTTAGTTGCCCCTCTCATTGCCTGTTTCTCTACAGGGTCCTCCTGGTTTTCCTGGTCCTCAAGGCTCATCTGGACTTACTGTGAGTTTACTACATTTATATACTGTACTATACTAGACTGTGTGTGTGTTTGTGTCTGTCTCTCCATATCTTTCTTCTGCTTTGAAACTGGAAGAGATGGAGAACTGTTCTGAAAAGGAATAAATCCAAATCGGAAAAATCAAATAAAAGTGTTTAGAACATCTTGGTGCCCCAAAAAATCAGTACATAAATGGAAGGTGAAAACAAAACACGAACATTTCGGCCTCAGGCCATCGTCAGTGTAGATTGTCAGCACACACAGCTGTCTTCTATTTCAAGGATAATTGCATAATTTGAAACGCTATCAACACTGTGTGCGAGTGTTGAATCCCTTTAAATCAGCAGGAGGGGGTGCTCATAGTGATTTGGCTCTGCCATCTCCATCTCTACAGCTCTTTAATGAAAGTTATTTCAGATGAGGAAACCATTCTATTGTCTCACCAGTTGTTCAATTATTTCCCCTGTCTAAGTGATGGAGAGTGGTAGTGCCATGCAGTGAACACGCCAACCCCCCTTATATCATTCCATTGTTTTAGCGAATGGAAGTCAGTAATGGTTGAACGGTGCGAGCCCAGCATGGAATCCATTTTGAAACGTTAAGCGGCGTTAATTCCAGGTGTGTGTGTGTGTGTGTGTGTGTGTATGTGTGTGTGTGTGTGTGTGTGTGTGTGTGTGTGTGTGTGTGTGTGTGTGTGTGTGTGTGTGTGTGTGTGTGTGTGTGTGTGTGTGTGTGTGTGTGTGTGTGTGTGCGTCTCTTCTGCACTCCGCTTTGTATTATTTTCTCTGATTGAATAGTAGCAGCTGAGAAACATTTTTCATCGTAATGAAACTCAGCTACATTGGTAAGACATTGAACTGAATCTATAACAGGGATTTGAATAGCTTTACGCTGTCAGTAGCCTTGTATATTAGAGGGGAGAGAGAGAGAACAGATATGGAGACAGAGAGGGGTAAGGAAGATAGAAATGGGGACAGAAAGTGAGAGAGAAGAAGGATAGCTAGAGAAGAGAGCAATGCAGAGAGCCGTCGTCTGAAATACATTGACTGCATTATGAAAATCAATACAATCCGTAATGAATGAGTCCTCTGGCTGGTTTGGGGAGAGGGTTGCTGACTCTGAGGGTGTCAGTATGGTTTGGTCACGGTCATGGAACTACATCGCCTGCATTGAATCCTCATAGAGAGAGCAGCAGGTCACAGAACAAGAGATAAAGTCACATTTAGAAGTTCTCAGTGGAACATTGGAAATGGAAAGAAGACTTCACTGTCTCCCTCATACTGTATTGGCTGGTCTTGTCCTTGGATTGTGTGTGTGTGTGTGTGTGTGTGTGTGTGTGTGTGTGTGTGTGTGTGTGTGTGTGTGTGTGTGTGTGTGTGTGTGTGTGTGTGTGTGTGTGTGTGTGTGTGTGTGTGTGTGTGTGTGTGTGTGTGTGTGTGTGTGTGTGTAGGCCAGGGTAATGCTTTCTACCTCTGCAGTGTTTGTAAGTCTGAATAGAGATTTAATTTAGTGTTCTACTTCTCCTCTCCCAGGGAATATGGGGATATGTAACTACATTGCTGAGATGATGGAGATGACACAGATAGCTCTCATTCTAAACTTATAGTCCTCAAATCGCCTTTCTTTTATGATCTCTTCTGTTTCTTTTCTCATTTCTTCACTTCTGTCTTTGTTCCCTCTCGTCATCTTTCCTTCCCTCTCCTCTCTCCTCTCTCCCTCTCTAATCTTCTGTCCTCCCTCTTCACCTCTCACCTCTCCCTCGCTCCTCTCCTCACCTCTCCCTCGCTCCATCCCTCCTCTCCTCACCTTTCTCCCTCATCACCTCTCTCCCTCTTTCCGTCCATCCTCTCTCCTCTCCAGGGTCAGCAGGGTGAGAGAGGAACAGCAGGACCACCAGGTGTGAAGGGTGAAACGGTGAGTCATGGCTACCCTCATCAATACATGTTAGATCAAGTTTGATTAGATACATTATTTATGCATCTTTATGGTGTCTCTCAGGGCCCTCCAGGGACTAATGGATACCCAGGTTCTATGGGACCACCTGGGCTTCCTGTAAGATACATCAACTTCCTGTTTCATCACATTTATATGAATATTAAAGAACATATTGAACATATTGATTGACTGACTGACTGATTGATTGACAGGGCCTGAAGGGCGAGAGAGGGACACCAGGCGGTGCGGGAACGATGGGAGAATCGGTAAACATGAACAAACACAGTCGTTAAACACTCTACATGTGATGGGGGTTTCACTTCATTTGGATAGTCTAAGAAACCTATGGTGATTTAACAGAATATCTGTAGCAGTTGACATGTCAGATAGTGAGTAGATAACTATGCGTTTGTTGGGTTCTATTTTATTACTACAGTGAGTGTGAGATAGTGTCCTAACCCAGTCCTCTTTCCTACAGGGTCCACCAGGCAACCCAGGATACCAGGGAAAGGCTGGAGTAGCGGTCCGTAACCTCATCCCCTCATCCCCGTTATCCCTCGCACCTATAACATCATCCATAACCTCAACCCCTTTATCCCTCACCCCTATAATTTATCATCCATAACCTCATCCCCTTTATCCCTCACCCCTATAATTTATCATCCATAACCTCATCCCCTTTATCCCTCGCCCCTATTACTTATCATCCATAAACTCATACCATTTATCCCTCGCCCCTATAACTTATCATCTGTAACCCCATCCCCTTTATCCCTCGCCCCTACTGTATAACCTATCATCCATAACCTCTTCCCCTTATCCCCTTTATTCCTCATCCCTATAACTTATCATCCGTAACCTCATCCCCACATATTTATCCCTCGTCCCTATAACGTATCATCCATAAACTCATCCCTCACCCTCTTTATCCCCACATCCTTATGTCTTACGCATAACCTCATCCATATCCCTGATCTTCATGACTTCATGTCCTCTTGAGAATGTTCTGCTTTCAAGGTTTTGGTTCGAGTCTCTGTCCATGTTAAAATATTGCTGTCTGTTGGTCCAAAGGGACCCAAAGGAGAGGCTGGACTGGCAGGTTCCGATGGACCGAAGGGAAATCAGGTATAGTACAATGCAATATGCATTTCAAATATACGTTTCAAATGCTGTGTTCAACAAACAGACTCAACACTCACACACATGCACACACACATACGCACACACACACACACACACACACACACACACACACACACACACACACACACACACACACACACACACACACACACACACACACACACACACACACACACACACACACATACTGATGTGATCCCTCCACCTTTTTAGGGCTCCCAAGGGCAACCAGGATTCCCAGGTACACCGGTGAGTAGAGTCAAGTCTACTTTATGACTCAGTTAGTTAAATATCTATTGGCATGTGACCGTAGCAACTGGAGGAAGGTTGTGGTCAACTGTTGTGTGGTCAACTAACAATGATGATGACTGTAAGGTACATTTGAACTTTGTAGGGCCCCCCTGGTCCCCCTGGGAAACAAGGAAGAGAAGGACCACCTGGACCCAAGGCTGACAAGGTAGAGCAACTTATCATACTACGTTTTCTTCTGTTTCCTATATCTGTTTCTACTTAATAGTGAGGATACTGGTAATGTCTCTAATGTCTCTAATGTTCTCTCTCTCTCTCTCTCTCTCTCTCTCTCTCTCTCTCTCTCTCTCTCTCTCTCTCTCTCTCTCTCTCTCTCTCTCTCTCTCAGGGTAATGATGGAGCACAAGGTCCGCAGGGCTCGTCTGGACCTCCAGGTTCTTCTGGGTCTCCTGGCTTGCAGGTGAGTGTGTCTGTGCATTATCACAAGATATAGTGCAAAAAAAAAAATCACGAACGATGAGTTTAAAGAATTCTCTTCCCTCTCTGCGTGTGTGTGTGTGTGTGTGCCCCAAAGGGACCTCCTGGATTTGAGGGATTGGACGGTAAAGATGGGAAACCAGGAATGAGGGTAAGAGGTAGTAGATATTATTGTTAGTCGATGTAAGTAGTTAAGTAGGATGACTTGAATTGACCTCCGCTCTCTGTCCCACCTCCCCCTTCCTCTCTTTTCTCTCTGTCTCTCTCTCTCTCTCTCTCTCAGGGTGAGCCAGGGATTCCAGGGACAGTAGGACCCAGAGGAATCCCGGTGAGTGCCCTTTCACCTTTACATGACCCCTACATACAGTTGAAGTCAGAAGTTTACATACACCTTAGCCAAATAGATTTAAACTCAGTTTTTCACAATTCCTCACATTTAATCCTTGTAAAAATTCCGTGTCTTAGGTTAGTTAGGATCACCACTTTATTTTAAGAATGTGAAATGTCAGAATAGAAGTAGAGAGAATAATTTATTTCAGCTTTTTTTTTTTTCATCACATTCCCAGTGGGTCAGAAGTTTACATACACTCAATTAGTATTTGGTAGCATTGCCTTTAAATGTTTAACTTGGGTCAAACGTTCGGGTAGCCTTCCACAAGCTTCCCATAATAAGTTGGGTGAGTTTTGACCATTCCTCCTGACAGAGCTGGTGTAACTGAGTCAGGTTTGTAGGCCTCCTTGCTCGCACACGCTTTTTCAGTTCTGCCCACAATTTTTCTATAGGATTCAGGTCAGGGCTTTGTGATGGCCACTCCAATACCTTGACTTTGTTGTCCTTAAGCCATTTTGCTACAACTTTGGAAGTATGCTTGGGGTCATTGTCCATTTGGAAGACCCATTTGCGACCAAGCTTTAACTTCTCTAGGGTATGTGGGACGGTAGCGTCTCACCTCGTCAACAGCCAGTGAAACTGCAGGGCGCCAAATTCAAAACAACAGAAATCCCATCATTAAAATTTCTCAAACATACATGTATTTTACACCATTTTAAAGATACACTTGTTGTAAATCCAGCCACAGTGTCCGATTTCAAATAGGCTTTACGACGAAAGCAAACCAAACGATTATGTTAGGTGAGTGCCTATTCAAAGAAAAACACAGCCATTTTTCCAGCCAAAGAGAGGAGTCACAAAAAGCAGAAATATAGATAAAATGAATCAGATGACACTCATAGGACTTCATGTTACACAATACATGTATGTTTTGTTCGGTAAAGATCATATTTATATCCAAAAATCTCAGTTTACATTGGCGCGTTATGTTCAGTAGTTCCAAAACATCCGGTGATTTTGCAGAGAGCCACATCAATTTACAGAAATAGTCATCATAAATGTTGATGAAAATACAAGTGTTACACATTGAATTTTAGATCCACTTCTCCTTAATGCAACCGCTGTGTCAGATTTCAAAAAACTTTACGGAAAAAGCAAACCATGCAATAATCTGAGTACGGCGTTCAGACGACAAATCAACCCAAAGAGATATCCGCCATGTTGGAGTCAACAGAAGTCAGAAATAGCATTATAAATATTCCCTTACCTTTGATGATCTTCATCAGAATGCACTCCCAGGAATCCCAGTTCCACAATAAATGTTTGTTTTGTTCGATAATGTCCATCATTTATGTCCAAATTCCTCCTTGTTGTTCGCGCGTTCAGTACACAATCTAAACTCACGACGCGCGTGCAAGTCCAGCGGAAAGTACGGTCCAAAAGGTTCCATTACAGTCTTTTTGAAACATGTCAAACGATGTATAGAATCAATCTTTAGGATGTTTTTAACATAAATCTTCAATAATGTTCCAACCGGAGAATTCCTTTGTCTTCAGAAATGCGATGGAACGCAGCTAACTCTCACATGAACGCGCATGGTCAGCGCATGGTCAGCTCGTGGCACTCTGGGAGAGACCTTACTCAATCTCCTCCCATTCGCCCCCACTTCCCAGGAGAAGCATCAAACAAGGTTCTATATAGTGTTGACATCTAGTGGAAGCCTTAGGAAGTGCAACATGACCCCATTTCCACTGTATCTTGGATAAGCAAAGAGTTGAACACCTACAAACCTCAGATTTCCCACTTCCTGGTTGGATTTTTTTCTCAGGTTTTTGCCTGCCTTATGAGTTCTGTTATACTCACAGACATCATTCAAACAGTTTTAGAAACTTCAAAGTGTTTTCTATCCAAATCTACTAATAATATGCATATCCTAGGATCTGGGCCTGAGTAGCAGGCAGTTTACTCTGGGCACGCTTTTCATCCGGACGTGAAAATACTTCCCCCTACCCCAAAGAAGTTAACTTCCTGACTGATGTCTTGAGATCTTGCTTCAATATATCTACATAATTTTCCTACCTCATGATGCCATCTATTTTGTGAAGTGCACCAGTCCCTCCTGCAGCAAAGCACCCCACAACATGATGCTGCCACCCCCGTGCTTCACTGTTAGGATGGTGTTCTTTGGCTTGCAGGCCTCCACCTTTTTCCTCCAAACATAACGATGGCCATTATGGCCAAACAGTTCTATTTTTTTTTCATCAGACCAGAGAACATTTCTCCAAAAAGTACGATCTTTGTCCCCATGTGCAGTTGCAAACCATAGTCTGGCTTTTTATGGCGGTTTTGGAGCAGTGGCTTCTTCCTTGCTGAGCGGCCTATCAGGTTATGTCAATAAAGGACTCGTTTTACTGTGGATATAGATACGTTTTTACCTGTTTCCTTCAGCATCTTCACAAGGTCCTTTGCTGTTGTTCTGGGATTGATTTGCACTTTTCGCACCAAAGTACGTTCATCTCTAGGAGACAGAACGCGTCTCCTTCCTGAGCGGTGTGACGGCTGCATGGTCCCATGGTGTTTATACTTGCGTACTATTGTTTGTACAGATGAATGTGGTACCTTCAGGCGTTTGGAAATTGCTCCCAAGGATGAAACAAACTTGTGGAGGTCTTCAATATTTTTTCTGAGGTCTTGACTGATTTCTTTTGATTTTCCCATGATGTCAAGCAAAGAGGCAATGCGTTTGAAGGTAGGCCTTGAAATACATCCACAGGTACACCTCCAAATGACTCAAATTATGTCAATTAGCCCATCATTAGTTTCTAAAGCCATGACATCCTTTTCTAGAATTTCCAAGCTGTTTAAAGGCACAGTCAACTTAGTGTATGTAAACTTCTGACCCACTGGAATTGTGATACAGTGAATTATAAGTGGAATAATCTGTCTGTAAACAATTGTTGGATAAATTACTTGTGTCATGCACAGGGTAGATGTCCTAACCGACTTGCCAAAACTATAGTTTGTTAACAAGAAATGTGTGGAGTGATTGAAGAACGAGTTTTAATGACTCCAACCTAAGTGTATGTAAACTGAAAGCTGTGTGTGAGATGTGATGTGTGTTGTGTTGAAAGCTGTGATCTAGAGGAAGGCCCTAAAAATTGTCGAAGACTCCAGCCACCCTAGTCATAGACCGTTCTCTCTGCTACTGCATGGCACGCGGTACCCGGAGCACCAAGTCTAGGTCCATGAGGCTTCCAAACAGCTTCTACCCCCAAGCCATAAGACTCCTGAACATCTAGTCAAATGGCTACCCAGACTATTTGCATTGCCCCCCTCTTTTATGCTGCTGCTACTCTCTGTTATTATCTATGCGTAGTCACTTTATTAACTCTACCTACATGTACATATTACCTCAACTAACCGGTGCCCCCGCACATTGACTCTGTACCGGTACCCCCTGTATATAGTCTCGCTATTGTTATTTTACTGCTGCTCTTTAATTACTTGTTACTTTTATTTCTTATTCTTATTTGTATTTTTTAAACTGCATTGTTGGTTAGGGGCTTGTAAGTAACCATTTCAAGGTCTACACCTGTTGTATTCATCGCTTATAACTAATCCAATTTGATTTGATTTGATGTATGTTGTGTTTATTGTTGATCTATCTGCTCTCAGGGTTTCAAAGGGAAGCATGGACATGTTGGCTTCCCTGGACAGAAGGTGAGTCAACCACACACACACACACACACACACACACCCTACTCTCTTCAGTGTGTCTGTTTGATGTCTGCTACCGTACAGTACACCAATACAGATTATTAGCCCGTTGTTATGGATGCTGGGTACTCCCTCACTTTTCCCCCATGCTCTCCATTTCTCTCTTCCTCCTCTCTTCAGGGTGATGCTGGACCTGTAGGCCCACCGGGGACAGCTGGTAGACCAGGACTTGAAGTGAGTCAAACCAAACGTTTCATGCACCTGCTCAATTCATGTTGTTTGATGTTTGAATGATGTTCATATGAAATTAATGAGTGGTAAATAAAACCAATGATGATGTTGTCATTATGGGCCAATGAATTATGACTGTGTGTTGAGTCTCATTGAAATGACCTTTAACTTTGTCAGGGTGACGCCGGAGCCCCAGGGCCTCAGGGTCGACCCGGTCCCACAGGACAGCTTGTGAGTACATGACCTTTCACCTATATGACTCTTGGTTTATGTGGTTGTATAGACTGTGTCTGTTAATAAGGTTTGTGTGTGTGAAAATGTAGCTACCAGGTTATGTTTTTTTGGTAGGGTTCTGCAGGAGCAGCGGGGCCCCCAGGACCGGCAGGCCCAGCAGGAGTGGTGAGAAGAAATATTATCATCATCCATATGTATTTTCTAATGTAGAAGGAACGGTTATCAAACCATGTGTCATCTGCATCCAATCCTGGATTATCTGCATGATTAAATTCCGTGTTAGCGTTGTGTTATGTCAGAGTTATGTCTCAGGCAAGGTTAATCATGACTCTTTCTCTGTTGTTTTTCTCTATCTTCTCTCTCTCTCCCTCTTTCTCATTCTTTCCCTCTCTCTCGCTCTCTCTTTCTCTCCCTCATTCTCTCTCTCTTTCTCTCACTCATTCTCTCTTTCTCTCTCTCTTTCTCTCTCACTCATTCTCTCTCTCATCTCTCTTCTCCCTCTCTTTCTCTCACTCTATCTATCTTTCTCTCTCTCTCTCTCTCTCTCTCTCTCTCCCTCTCTCATTCTTTCCCCCTCTCTCGCTCTCTCTTTCTCTCCCTCATTCTCTCTCTCACTCATTCTCTCTTTCTCTCTCTCTTTCTCTCTCTCTTTCTCTCTCACTCATTCTCTCTCTCATCTCTCTTCTCCCTCTCTTTTTCTCACTCTCTCTGTCTGTATCTCTCTCTCTCTCTATCTCTCTCTCTCTCTCTCTCTCTCTCTCTCTCTCTCTCTCTCTCTCTCTCTCTCTCTCTCTCTCACTCTCTCTAGGGTATAAAGGGGGAGAAAGGCCAGGCTGCAGACAGAGGGCTACCAGGGATGGTTGGCCCTGCTGGACCCCCCGGTCATCCAGGAATGATGGTCAGTACACACAATCCTATTTTTTTCAACAAGATACATATAGAAGATGATAGATATGCATTTCCTTGTTCTGTGTTGGTAGCATGGGGACGAGTTGAACCTTAATCACTGTTTTCTCTCCTTCTTCCTCGGTCTCTTAGGGAGAACCAGGCAGTGATGGAGCTGCGGGTAAAGACGTGAGTAACCCTTCTGATGTGGTGTTTGTCATGATGACAGAAACATGAATGTAGCTGTATTATATTTACAACCTTGTTCTCTCACTGATCATCTTCTGTTCACAGGGATCACCTGGTCTGCCAGGAGACAATGGACAATGTGGTCAAAAGGTAAGAGTCACTGCTCTCCAGTGTGTGTATTTGTCTGTGTGTGTGTGTGTGTGTGTGCATGTGTGTGTGTGTGTGTTTGTCGGCAAAGACAAATTACCACGAGCAGCCACGCTATTAAACCACTGGTTACCTCAGATATGGCCTCCACTACCATAAAGGATTATGGGTAGTGTAGTCCAATGGCTGAGGGCTGTTGTGTTGGCAGGGCCGTGGTTGTGCACACACTCCGTTGGTTTTGGCTTATTCAGCAGACTCCCTAACCCAGACATGTATTATGCCCCAAATTCCCTATATAGTGCACTACTTTTGACCACAGAGCCCTGGGCCCCTTCATTTGACTAACCCCTTTTGGCATCATCCTCCATTTTCTACATTCCCCTCAAATACCCTACTTTCCCTGGCAATAGCTCATACTACATAGCCCTCTACACTAGATACAGTAGTTGCCAATAGAGTTATTCTCTGTCCCCTGGATAATGCTATTAACTGCGGACGCTACATGAGATGAGGCGATTTGTCATTGTGACAGGAAGGTATTGTCATGGCTTTTAGCTGCAGTAGTACAAATTACAGAGGAGCTCTCCGCTCTTCTCCTTCTTCTCTCTCTTCTGTCATCGTTGGTGTCCAGTGTCCAGTGGTGACGTGTAAACATTAGCCCTTCATAAATGCCTGCTTTGTTCCACATCCATCACAGATGTCAGTCTGATGCTGTTTACAATATAGTGTGTAGGGTACTTACAGAGTGCATTTACTGACACAGGGAGGTTGTGGATGCCTCCCAAATGGCACCCTATAGGGAATAGGGTGCCATTTGGGAGGAGGTAAGTGAGGAATACACTAAAGGCAGGGTAGGACTGTTACAATCTCAAGTAGACACTGTCCCCTTGTTGACTGGACTCTCCTTCAAGGGTCTGACAGGACAGGTTGAAACAGTTAGCAGTTGGATTGTTGAAGAAACATGGGTGCCAGTGTGCAGGAGTTTATTCATTTTTTCACCCTTCAATATTAAAATCTGTTGTCAGTGGTCCAACAGTGCTTCTCAATGAATACCTCTCATATCTTACCTATCGCTATCTCTCTCTCCCCCTCTCTCTCTCTCCTTCTCTCTCTCTCTCTCTCAGGGTGAAGCAGGTACCCCAGGTCAGAGAGGCTCCCCAGGGGAGCGAGGTCGCCCGGGACCCCCTGGCGGAGGTGGGTACTCCTCCAAGGCTGATGGCCCAATGATGGGCCAAGTGGGACCCAGAGGAGAGAGGGGCACCGCAGGCTCACCAGGCACTGCAGGGTCCCCCGGACCTCCAGGAATACCAGGCAACGATGTGAGACCTCAGTTACTGTGATGAATTGCATTGATTATGAATTGATTACTTGTCATGTTCTTGTTTGTTCCACAATGTTTGGTCAACAGACTAAAACTCAAAAGACCCAACACGGTTTTTAGCTATGAGAAGAGGTGATTCATGGATTATGTGTGCAGTAGTTAGGTCCTCTTTCATACTGTATATCCTTCTATTTCTCTCCACAGCCTGTGGTCAACTATGACAACATCAAGGACTTCATTCGCCAGCAGGTCATCAAGATCTTTGATGGTGAGAACCTCCTCTTCTTTTATTTTGTATTTATCACCCAGACACGGCAAAGATCTGTCTGTCCTTCCTAACTGAGCTGCAGGAAAGAATGGGAACATGTTTAGAACCCAGACACGGCAAAGATCTGTCTGTCCTTCCTAACTGAGCTGCAGGAGAGAATGGGAACTTGTTTATTGATTAGGTCTATCATCTATGATTGTACTGTATCTTTCCCCCTACAGAGAGGATGGCCTACTTCATGTCTCGTATGCCGCAGCCGCAAGAGGTGTCATCTCCCGGTCGTCCTGGACCCCCAGGGAAGGATGGTAACCCAGGCAGAGATGGGAATCCAGGAGCCCCAGGTCAGCCAGGACAGATAGGTAGAGAGGGCCGCCATGGACCCTTGGGACCACAGGGTGAGTCTAGACACGTTTCATTCATGCTTTTGATTCTTTTGTCATAAGGCTTAATACCATGGTCATGATAAAGTCATAGGAGACCATAAACAGTTATGACAAGTGATGTCAACTTAGCGTAATTGACTTGACATAAAGGTTAGTTACTCTCTCAAGTAATGTCCTCTGCCGTGTCTGCAGGTCCACGAGGTCTAAAGGGAGAGAAAGGTGACAAGGGTGTAGGGGAGATGGGTGACAGTGGACCCCCAGGAGCACCAGGTAACACGAACTTCAGCCTGTCGAAATAATTTACATTTAATAAGTTATATATTTAAATTGCAACTGCTCTTTTATAATGATTAATTTGTATCCAGTGCTTCAATGATGGCCTCTGTCCCTTCATCAATTCCCTTACGCTCTCTGCCCCTCCCCCCCAGGTGTTCCAGGCCCCCCAGGCTATGGTAAGATGGGCCCCAGCGGCCCCGTGGGTCAGCAGGGGGTCCCTGGAGTCTCAGGAACCCCTGGACAGCCGGGTCAGAAGGGCAGGGAGGGCCGGTGTAACCCCTCTGACTGTATGAGCCAACCAATAGAGTGGAACCCTAAGGGCCCTCCCATCAAGGGCCCCTACTAGAGAGAAAGTATTGATGAGAAGAGGAGGAGAGAGATTGAGAGATAGAAGAAACAAACCCAAAGACCAGAAGGCACTAGAGAAAGGAGAGGAGGGGAGAAGAGAGAACAGATCAAACAGAAGACCAGAGCTACCGTCCGATCAACAGAAATCATCCCAGGAGAACAAATGAATACTGAAGCACCAATAGTTGGTGTGGAGGACCCATCCCTAATTCATCAAAGGGGTTGCCAGGTAGCTGTCCTCCTCACCGCCTGTGTAGAAAATATATATGTGTAGGACCTTCCTCTAACTGAAGCCTTAGTACCGGCTGAAGTGGCTTCAATAAAGGAGATATTTGGACGCTGTGCTCTCCTCTCTTTCATATATTTTCCCAACTTTAGCTGCCAGCTCTTTGTATATGTTAGACATGTTTATTTTGACAACAGCAAGAACATATCCAGCCTTTGAAAAACGACCTGCAAATTCTTCCTCATCTTCACTATCATCCTCATCTTCATTCTGATTATAAAACGTGCCCATTGGGAGTATTAGGCATCTACCTTGTGATATTCTGCTTCGATCTAGCTTCTGTCTAGCCATAGAAACAAAATTAATAGAACTGACATGGCACTCCCATTTCAAATTCCCATTCTAATCGTTCTATCTCTTTGTACATTTTGTTTGATTTCTATGCTTGAATATACTCCCTCATCACTTGAATGATGGCTGATGCTTTAACAGATCTGTACGCTATATCCTCAAATCATGGCCTTATGAGAAGTTCTCACCTTCTCTTCCCTGTTTGCGTGAGAAGAACATAATGTACACCTCCCAAGAGTGCCTGTTTTGTACATATTTCTATTTATATGTAATAGCTTTTTATACATTTTGGATTTGGCGTCAACATTGCTAACCATGTTTTCGCTATGGTCAACTGTCAGGAATCCTCTACGAGTATGGTTTTTATAAGCTTTCAAAGTGGAGTTGTTTGTTCATTTAAAAAAAAAATGGAGAGAAATTAGCTTTTTATGTGAAAGTAAATTGGATTTCTATATGGTGGTAAATTATGCTTTGGAAGATATTTTCATGCTTGCCTTTGTATAAAGTACATGACATAATTTTCAAAACTTCCTCAAAACTGGCAAAAAAATTACATTTCTAGTTATGTAGCAATTTATCAACAAGTCTCTTTCATCATCAAGCTTATTTTTGACAACAGAGCAACTGTAAAGGGATATTTTTTTCTCGTCCAGCACACCACTGGTTACTGTAACTGAAATAAAAGATCAACTGTAAAGGGATCATTTGCTCGTCCAGCACACCACTGGTTACTGTAACTGAAATAAAAGATCAACTGTAAAGGGATCATTTGCTCGTCCAGCACACCACTGGTTACTGTAACTGAAATAAAAGATCAACTGTAAAGGGATCATTTGCTCGTCCAGCACACCACTGGTTACTGTAACTGAAATAAAAGATCAACTGTAAAGGGATCATTTGCTCGTCCAGCACACCACTGGTTACTGTAACTGAAATAAAAGATCAACTGTAAAGGGATCATTTGCTCGTCCAGCACACCACTGGTTACTGTAACTGAAATAGGGTTGCAAAATTCAGGTAACTTTCCAAAAGTTCCCAGGGTTTTCAGAAATCCTTGTTTGGAAGAGGGAGGGCATAAGCAGAACATTCGGAATCCTCCAACCAGGATTTATGGAAGACCTGGGGATTTTGGGCAAGTTACCGTCATTTTGCCATGCTTAACGGAAATAGATGCTTTATGACCACTAAGAGAAACAGGCTGAATTTTCATAGGAGAGGCTGTTTAGCATCTTCACCCAAACCTTCGCTGGCATCACTGTGCCAATCAGCTTCTCCTCGTATCCATTACTGAGTACAACTTGTATGTCTCCTGCCTTGTATGTTGTGTTGTTTTGAATGTTTGCAGTTTAACCTGTCATCTATACACTACAGGCCAGGGTGTCAGTAACCACTAGCTGTGTAAGGGATTTGTCACCATGTTTAGATTCATATGGATGTTCTGAGTTGTTATTGGAAGGGCCATGAGGTTTTCCTGATGTTTTGACCTGTCCATAGTAGTTCCTGGTCAGGAAAATCTACTGACCCTAGTTATGCTGAACAAAGCACCCCAAAAGTTATCCTCTCTTCATTCCTAGCTTTCATAAACATCTTGTTGAAACAACACCGCTGTTCCCCTGCTACTCTCACTATATCTGTTGTGTGTTTTATGTTGGCATCACTTTTTATCAAGAGATGTCTTTTTTAATGAAAACTTTTCAGAAAAAGATAATAAAATGTTTTAAGCAGACGTGGTCTGGTCAGGATGTTGTTGATTAACACACTTTACACATCAAAGTATAAAATGTGACTCAGTTTTACCATACTTACCATCAATGTCTTTTATTGGAATGCCTTTTCTTTGTTCTCTGAGTGAAAGCACACTAGGTACAAAACGTTCACTATCGCTCCAATTAAATGATGTAGCTTTTCAAGTAAGCAGAGTGCTAGAGCGGATTTTGTATAAACTCCAAGCTGTAAGACTCATACTACTATGTGAATGAGTCCAAGTGGAAAACGTTTCAGGTTAGCCCTTCACAGAAGCTTAACTTCTGCAGCTTTGAGAGCATGACGTTGTATTACACACAGAAGGATAGGGCAGGATTAACTGCAGATGATTCAGCAGAAATACAACTAAAGAAAGACAGAAACTGAACTGGGTGTTTGGGGACACTCTAAATGGTATAGGCTTTATACCCAGAATACCTAGCCCTACAATAGTGAATGTCATTATCCTGTAGTCTAGGCAGTAAACTACATGCAGTTACACAGCACTTAAATCTCACCTTTTCATATTTCTTGGAAAACAGTTGGCAACCAATTTAAAAGGTGCATCACCAGCAACGACTAGACTGGAGTGTGGCACACAGACAGAGAAAGTCTAGACTCTATCCATTAACCCGTCTCTAAGCCCAATGGAATAAAGGCCACGTCATTTTTGTACATTCGTTTCTTTTCAGAGCTCCAACAGTTCCCACATGAGAGAGAAGAACATTCAGGTTTTTACAAAACGTTCTTCTTTATTGGTTTGGAATTGGTTGACCTGAACAACCAGGGGGAAAAATCTAACCTAAGTCTTTACAGATGAATCATATAAAGAACAACAAATAGAATCGCTTCTGTAAATGAAAAGAATCAGTCCTGTGTGTTGTTAGAATGTTGACATTGATTGACTCCATGGAAGTTAGTTAACAGTGGCATATAAATATTGATTTGTGTAACTGATCTGTTTGGAAAAGCAGTCATTTGAACTTTGAAACTTTATTGCTGATTAAGTTCATTAACACGGGTTGTTTTGGTCGGTTCATATTCTAACCCATCCTCTTTTTTTTCTCTACATAAAATCAACACACATTTACAAAGATTTACAGCACTGAATTATGGGAGATAGATGGGAGTGCCCATCAGGATATGCTGTTGCCAGGCAACTACAGGAAGAGATCAAATCTAAAGAAATAATTTCTTTCTAAAGAGACGAAAGTAGACGGGGGTGGCACTGTACATGTGAGGCAAAAAATCACGTTTCACTATTTCACTCAAGCATACAGGTGACAGGTTTAGCAATACACCTTCCAAAGGTACGGTATGGAGTGTGGATTTTGAATTTAATATTTTATTGGTACCTTTGTGTACACTTGTAAGGCACTTCTTGTTTGGTGGGGAGTGGAGGTGGGCATATGCTTGCATTATTTGCTTCAAAACATATATTTAAATATTAATATTTCAGATATAAATCAATCCAATTTAAAGTGACCACGGTACAAAACAAAAACACCAATCACTGGACTCAAAGTATATCTCTGCTCCTCCCAGTCCAGGGGTTACGGCTGATGATGACATCATCAATAATGTCACTGGATATGATATTCAGATGTCACTACGTCTCTCTCTCATTCTCTCTCCCTCTGTGGTGGGGGTGGGGCAGTTGGACGTGACTGACATTTACATCTGCCAATCCCTGACCAGAGATTATAAATTCAGAGGGGTGTTATTGGCTGTGAGTGGCTGTCATCATGGTGATTTAAAATGGGTGGGCGTGGTATGTGTTGCAAACAGAGTCTCTAAACAGTAGAACTGAAGGTCGTCAGTTTAGGGGTCAGGGAACAACATCATTCACGATCGTATTGCCCCCACTTCTCGCTATCAATGGTATCCAATGAAGGAGAGTGGTCTCTCTCTTTCTCTCTCCTCTATCCCTCCTCTCTCTCTTCTGTCTGTCTCTCTCTCTCTCTCCCTCCTGGTGTTGTGGGGCTCTTGATGGAGAGGTCTCATGTTAGACTCCGGGGCCCTTGACCCTGGCGGAGTCCTGTAGTCTGGGGGAGGTGTAGGCCGAGGCAGCTAGGCAGGCTGCAGCCTCACAGAACCCTGGAAGACCAGTGGGGCCCGCCTTACCGGGATGACCAGCCTCTCCTGCCGAGCCCTGGGGGCCTCGCTCGCCAGGCTTACCGTTTCGAGCCACGCCGTCAATACCAGGAGGACCTGAGGAGGTAGAGGAGGAGAGAGAGAAAGAGATAGCCTTTTAATTTACTACATTCCTTTGAAGAGATTTTTAGTTTTACACTGTAACTTCCTCAGGTAAGTTGGTACACCTTGTTAATAACTGGATAGGCGTGTAGAGGGAGGTCACTTCTAAGTGTGTGTGTGTGTGTGTGTGTGTGTGTGTGTGTGTGTGTGTGTGTGTGTGTGTGTGTGTGTGTGTGTGTGTGTGTGTGTGTGTGTGTGTGTGTGTGTGTGTGTGTGTGTGTGTGTGCGTGTGCGTGTGTGTGTGTTAGGAGAGTGCATGTGGTGTCTCACCTGGTATTCCAGGGTGTCCTGGCTGGCCAGGATGTGGTTTGCCAGAATTTCCTCGGTCTCCCTTTGCTCCTCTCTTTCCTGAACAAGAGAAAGATGGAGGGGTGGAGAGGGGTTAGGGATCTTTTCTAAGTTATATTACTTTTTGAGTGATCAGTGTCTCATTTTATCTGGAACGTCACCAATTTCAGTGTCTACCTTTCAGTCCGGTGTTGCCAATCTGGCCGGAGGCTCCAAACATTCCAGGGATGCCACGGGCGCCGGTGAGGCCGTGTGGGCCCTGACCACCAGGAGCTCCTGGGGGTCCAGGAGGACCAGGGGGACCCATGACACCGGCTCCACCCAGTACGGCACGCTTAGCGCTCACCGCTACAGCCGCCAGACGCTCTGGATGAGGAGGATAGAGGATGTATATTAGCTATAGTACATATACAGTCAATGTTTTACCCAGATACGGTAGACTCAGTAGACTCAGCAGATTTATAATGTTGTGATCGCTTACCTTGCAGCATCTTCAGAACCACCTCAATGATGTGCTGGTCAGATGCATCCCGTCCCTGTAGAGGAGCAAGGAGAGGGAGAGAGAGAGGGAAAGATGGATGACAGGATGGTAAATGATGGATAGAGGAAAGGAAGGTAGAGGAGAGGAAAGAAAACATACCAACCAATCATCAATCAGTAAGTCAGTCACTAGCATTCTCTC
>NC_052333.1:14023055-14025555 GCF_016432855.1 Salvelinus namaycush | reverse complement strand
CCGACACAGTAGACTGTGTTACAGTGTAGTAATAGTAGATACCAGACTAGAATATGAACAGTAGACTGTGTTGCATTGTAGTAATAGTAGATACCAGACTAGAATATGGACAGTAGACTGTGTTACATTGTAGTAATAGTAGATACCAGACTAGAATATGAACAGTAGACTGTGTTACATTGTAGTAATAGTAGATACCAGACTAGAATATGAACAGTAGACTGTGTTACATTGTAGTAATAGTAGATACCAGACTAGAATATGGACAGTAGACTGTGTTACATTGTAGTAATAGTAGATACCAGACTAGAATATGAACAGTAGACTGTGTTGCATTGTAGTAATAGTAGATACCAGACTAGAATATGGACAGTAGACTGTGTTACATTGTAGTAATAGTAGATACCAGACTAGAATATGAACAGTAGACTGTGTTGTATTGTAGTAATAGTAGATACCAGACTAGAATATGGACAGTAGACTGTGTTACATTGTAGTAATAGTAGATACCAGAATAGAATATGAACAGTAGACTGTGTTACATTGTAGTAATAGTAGATACCAGACTAGAATATGAACAGTAGACTGTGTTACATTGTAGTAATAGTAGATACCAGACTAGAATATGAACAGTAGACTGTGTTGCATTGTAGTAATAGTAGATACCAGACTAGAATATGGACAGTAGACTGTGTTACATTGTAGTAATAGTAGATACCAGACTAGAATATGAACAGTAGACTGTGTTGTATTGTAGTAATAGTAGATACCAGACTAGAATATGGACAGTAGACTGTGTTACATTGTAGTAATAGTAGATACCAGAATAGAATATGAACAGTAGACTGTGTTACATTGTAGTAATAGTAGATACCAGACTAGAATATGAACAGTAGACTGTGTTACATTGTAGTAATAGTAGATACCAGAATAGAATATGAACAGTAGACTGTGTTACATTGTAGTAATAGTAGATACCAGACTAGAATATGAACAGTAGACTGTGTTACATTGTAGTAATAGTAGATACCAGACTAGAATATGAACAATAGACTGTGTTACATTGTAGTAATAGTAGATACCAGACTAGAATATGAACAGTAGACTGTGTTACATTGTAGTAATAGTAGATACCAGACTAGAATATGAACAGTAGACTGTGTTACATTGTAGTAATAGTAGATACCAGACTAGAATATGAACAGTAGACTGTGTTACATTGTAGTAATAGTAGATACCAGACTAGAATATGAACAGTAGACTGTGTTACATTGTAGTAATAGTAGATACCAGACTAGAATATGAACAGTAGACTGTGTTACATTGTAGTAATAGTAGATACCAGACTAGAATATGAACAGTAGACTGTGTTGCATTGTAGTAATAGTAGATACTAGACTAGAATATGAACAGTAGACTGTGTTACATTGTAGTAATAGTAGATACCAGAATAGAATATGGACAGTAGACTGTGTTACATTGTAGTAATAGTAGATACCAGACTAGAATATGAACAGTAGACTGTGTTACATTGTAGTAATAGTAGATACCAGACTAGAATATGAACAGTAGACTGTGTTGTATTGTAGTAATAGTAGATACCAGAATAGAATATGAACAGTAGACTGTGTTGTATTGTAGTAATAGTAGATACCAGAATAGAATATGAACAGTAGACTGTGTTACATTGTAGTAATAGTAGATACCAGACTAGAATATGAACAGTAGACTGTGTTACATTGTAGTAATAGTAGATACCAGACTAGAATATGAACAGTAGACTGTGTTACATTGTAGTAATAGTAGATACCAGACTAGAATATGAACAGTAGACTGTGTTACATTGTAGTAATAGTAGATACCAGACTAGAATATGAACAGTAGACTGTGTTACATTGTAGTAATAGTAGATACCAGACTAGAATATGAACAGTAGACTGTGTTACATTGTAGTAATAGTAGATACCAGACTAGAATATGAACAGTAGACTGTGTTACATTGTAGTAATAGTAGATACCAGACTAGAATATGAACAGTAGACTGTGTTGCATTGTAGTAATAGTAGATACTAGACTAGAATATGAACAGTAGACTGTGTTACATTGTAGTAATAGTAGATACCAGAATAGAATATGAACAGTAGACTGTGTTACATTGTAGTAATAGTAGATACTAGACTAGAATATGAACAGTAGACTGTGTTACATTGTAGTAATAGTAGATACCAGAATAGAATATGAACAGTAGACTGTGTTACATTGTAGTAATAGTAGATACCAGAATAGAATATGAACAGTAGACTGTGTTACATTGTAGTAATAGTAGATACCAGACTAGAATATTAAATAGAAGGGGGGGAAGTCAGGGTGTTCACTCACGTTCTCTCCCTTCTTGCCAACAGCTCCCTGTGGGCCCTTGATACCTCGGCCACCCTGTAGAAAAGATTATTATCATAATCTTCATCAACATCATGTTCATTATCATCATCTTCATCCGTGT
>NC_052333.1:13943055-14018055 GCF_016432855.1 Salvelinus namaycush | reverse complement strand
TGGAGTAGAACAGATACAGTGGAGTAGAACAGATACAGTGGAGTAGAACAGGTACAGTGGAGTAGAACAGATACAGTGGAGTAGAACAGATACAGTGGAGTAGAACAGGTACAGTGGAGTAGAACAGATACAGTGGAGTAGAACAGATACAGTGGAGTAGAACAGGTACAGTGGAGTAGAACAGATACAGTGGAGTAGAACAGGTACAGTGGAGTAGAACAGATACAGTGGGTAGAACAGATACAGTGGAGTAGAACAGGTACAGTGGAGGAGAACAGATACAGTGGAGTAGAACAGATACAGTGGAGTAGAACAGGTACAGTGGAGTAGAACAGATACATTGGAGTTGAACAGGTACAGTGGGGTAGAACAGATACAGTGGTGTAGAACAGATACAGTGGGGTAGAACAGATACAGTGGAGTAGAACAGGTACAGTCGGGTAGAACAGATACATTGGAGTTGAACAGGTACATTGGAGTTGAACAGATACAGTGGGGTAGAACAGATACATTGGAGTTGAACAGGTACAGTGGGGTAGAACAGATACAGTGGAGTTGAACAGATACAGTGGAGTTGAACAGGTACAGTGGAGTAGAACAGGTACAGTGGAGTAGAACAGGTACAGTGGAGTAGAACAGGTACAGTCGGGTAGAACAGATACATTGGAGTTGAACAGGTACATTGGAGTTGAACAGATACAGTGGGATAGAACAGGTACAGTGGAGTAGAACAGGTACAGTGGAGTAGAACAGGTACAGCCGGGTAGAACAGATACAGTGGAGTTGAACAGGTACAGTGGAGTTGAACAGGTACATTGGAGTAGTACAGATAGAAACAGAAAAGACAAACGACAGGAGGAGGTGTAGAGGGATCTTACCTGGAAGTCTGCGCTGCCCTCCTCTCCTCCCAAGAACTTCCCTGGAGGTCCCTAGAGAAAGAGAGAGTGACAACAATATATGTTTGAATAGAGAAATATGCAAAGAAGACAGAAGACAGATGAAGTGAGCGAAAGAGAGAGAGAGAGAGAGAGAGAGAGAGAGAGAGAGAGAGAGAGAGAGAGAGAGAGAGAGAGAGAGAGAGAGAGAGAAAGAGGAAGACTAGGGAGATCATTGTTTAAGACAGTGCTGAGGCAGCTGTTCTGACTGTGTGTATACTGAGTTTCAGTACAACATGGCCCCCCTCAGCTGAGGTATTCAGGGAGCAGTGAGATGAGACAGGGGAGCCAGATCTAATGGGACTTTATTTACTCTGCAACACCGGTAAACCAAGACAAATAGACTCCCCATGGCTGGGAGCATCACTCTCTGTGAGGCTGCTCCCCACCTGAAATCACTCACTGTGTACATTGTAGAAGAACTGGGGAGCTAAGAGACACACACAGCTCTGTCTACAATTATGCTTCATTGAGCTGCTCTGGGGAGCGTACTGGTACACTTACTGGTGAGAATGTACTGGTCATCTGGACTGGGATTATTGGGTTATCTCTGGAACAATGGTTTCTTGCTTGTAACGAAACGTTTTTCTTTTGCGGTAAGTTATTGGTTTCTTACACGTTTTATTTATTACTTATTACAGCCCACAACATCTTACTGGTTTCCTACAAGTTTTAATTTACTGGTTTTTATTACTAGGTTTGTACTTGCTGGTTTGCCGGTTTGGTGGTAGGTGTGTACTTACTGGTTTTTACTTGTACTACATGTTGTTTTACTGGTTTCTTGCTGGTTCTAGGTGTAAACTTACTGGTTTTCCTGGGGGTCCTGGAATTCCTGGAGGTCCAGGTGCTCCCAATATGCCCTGAGAGAAGAGGGAGCAAGAGGATGGTGGGAATGACATGATGAAGATGAAGAGTAGCTAACAGATTCTGTAACGTATGCTATCTGACATAAGACAACAATGGTAAGGGTCTTACCTGAGATCCAGTCTGTCCAATTTTACCGGGAAGGCCGATTGGGCCCGGGGCTCCCTAAAGACAAAGAGGAAGAGAAAAAGACAGGGATCTTCATCCATCTGGCAGAAGAGGATACACTGCCAATGCAATTCAGTTCAGAATGTAATATGTAGTGTCTGACTAGTTCCGGAAGAGGATACACTGCCAATGTAATTCAGTTCAGAATGTAATATGTAGTGTCTGACCAGTTCCAGAAGAGGATACACTGCCAATGCAATTCAGTTCAGAATGTAATATGTAGTCTGACTAGTTCCGGAAGAGGATACACTGCCAATGTAATTCAGTTCAGAATGTAATATGTAGTGTCTGACCAGTTCCAGAAGAGGATACACTGCCAATGCAATTCAGTTCAGAATGTAATATGTAGTCTGACTAGTTCCGGAAGAGGATACACTGCCAATGCAATTCAGTTCAGAATGTAATATGTAGTGTCTGACTAGTTCCGGAAGAGGATACACTGCCAATGTAATTCAGTTCAGAATGTAATATGTAGTGTCTGACCAGTTCCAGAAGAGGATACACTGCCAATGTAATTCAGTTCAGAATGTAATATGTAGTCTGACTAGTTCCAGAAGAGGATACACTGCCAATGTAATTCAGTTCAGAATGTAATATGTAGTGTCTGACCAGTTCCAGAAGAGGATACACTGCCAATGTAATTCAGTTCAGAATGTAATATGTAGTCTGACTAGTTCCAGAAGAGGATACACTGCCAATGTAATTCAGTTCAGAATGTAATATGTAGTCTGACTAGTTCCAGAAGAGGATACACTGCCAATGTAATTCAGTTCAGAATGTAATATGTAGTGTCTGACTAGTTCCAGAAGAGGATACACTGCCAATGTAATTCAGTTCAGAATGTAATATGTAGTGTCTGACCAGTTATTTTTTGGGGAGGAAGTCGTCTTTAATTATAGGGATATAATTAACAAATAGCTACTTACAGCCAGACCAGGCAGTCCGGGTCCCTACAGAGAGAGAGAGAGAGAGAGAGAAGGAAAGGGAAAGGGGAATGAGAGATTAGTTAAGTATGTGATTAGATTAGTTAAGTCTTTGTAATCATATAATCACAAACAAATGTGCATAATAACTCATGTATGATTTGTTTCAACAATTATCTTATTTTAATTCAATTAAGAGCAGATGTGTCTACAGAGACAGAACACTAGACAGACAGTGTTCATCAATCTAACCCAGACAAAGAGAAAGCAATCAATGTGTGTTCAATGTTTAATGTGTCATAATAATTAATGGAATTCATTTAATTCAATGCTTCATCCGAGCATATCACTAACTGACTCCACTCTGTCAATACAGTACAGTCTGTCAAGTAGTCTGTCAAATATAGCTACACAGCACCACCTAGTGTGCTTTACTGTAACTACATGTAGTCTTACTCAACCTGCCTTAACCACAGATCTAGGATCAGATTACCCTGACTCCAAAAAAATTGCGGGATGAACAAATATCTGACCCTGTATCAGAGGTATTGGACCCACTGTACACGGCTGTTGGACGAGACTAGTTATAACATTGTAAATCAGTTAGCTGCTGAAAACTGTTGTGCCAGTGTTATGTAGCCCCTATGACTAGGGTCTCCCCCATACCTCTGTAATCCTAGTTAGGTCATGTGGTCGGGTAAAACTCTGGGCCCTACTGATGACGGAGGGTTAGTTCCAGTGGATTTGTAGTGTTCAGGCTATATGTAGTCTGTACTGAACAGTGTTCAGGTTCTGTTGAGTTAGTACTTACAGTTGGTCCAGGTTCACCACCAGGCCCAGGCTGGCCCTGTAGAAAACAACAATAAACAACAACAACATGAGGGTTTATTCTCTCATAGTTTGCATCCAATGTAGACTCCCACCATGGTCCTTACCTTAGGTCCAGGGTTCCCGACAGGACCTCGATCTCCCTTTGCTCCAATCAAACCCTGGAGACGTAGAGAGATAGAGCCATGTGTTCAGTCAGTAAGATCGGGTTGGATCACCAATAGTGTTACTTCAGTTCTGCACTTCAATAATGAGGTTGTGGTAAATATTAGAATGGTTTGTATTCATTCTGTGCTCTAATAACACAACACTGTAAGGAGACTTCTGTCTCTTCTAATGCTAAACTTTTATTGATCAGCCTGCTACTTTTTCAGGACTCACACCCACAGTTCACAAACAAGTGCAGGGGCAGCACTTTGAAATGAAGGTGACAGATTGCACCTTTAGTGCCTGCCAGAGCCTGGGGATTATGACATCTACTATACATGAGACCTGAATTCTCATTACAGCACTGAGACTATCAGTAGTCTGATTGGATTTGACACTTCCAGGTAATCGGCAGGAAAACTAGGATTGAGATTCCGGGCCGGATTACAGGGTAAATCCCTGTGGAATGTTTCTCAGCATGTGACTGTGAGACCTGCAGAGTGTGTTTCTGTTACCTTATTTAGAGAGAAGCAGTTTCCTGAAAACAGCCACCTTCATAACAACATAAAGCTCAGTCTATCTAGCTAGGTTACAGTACATCAATGCATCAGGACTTCCATCAATGCTTTTCACTCCTACAGGTTTACACAAACACACAAACATTGTCTCTATTTTCTCTTTCTCACTCTCTTTCTCTCTCTCTCTCTCTTTCTCCCTCACAAAATAATCAATTTCTCTCTCTCTTTCTCTCTTTTTCCCTCACAAACTCATCCATTTTTTAACTCTCTCTTTCTTTCTCTCTCTCTTTCTACTTCACATTTTCTTTGTCTTGTTGTCAGTCTCTTACAGACACACTTAGCAGCTGATAGACAGGAGACTTACGTCAATGCCGTTCTCTCCTGGAGCTCCATCTGGACCATGTTCACCTGGCTCCCCCTTCAAGCCCTGAGAACAGAGACACAGCCATAGTCAGGTATACACACACACACATCAGAGATATTGTCAGTGTAAAGTGCACACACTCACACAAACACTATTGAACATGCACACAAACGCACGCACACACACAAATAAACACCCTTGAATATGCACACACACACACATACGCATATACAGTAACTTACTGTTGGGCCAGGAGGACCAGGAGGTCCTTTCTCCCCCTGTGAAGAGAGAGAGGAACAAGAAAGAAAGACATGATATTAACAATTGGTATTGTATGTTCACTACTTTCTGAGATTGACGACATGGAAGTCAGTTTATGTAGATTACGAAGTCCTTGACATAGCATTCCTTAATGACAGCCCCTTGTTGATCTGGAAGGAATGGTGGAACCTCCCCTGACCCAAACAGAAGACTATGGCTATATCTCAATCCCAAACAGTGACTTCTTTACCTTATCTCCTTTCCTCAATCTGAACAGACTTTTCCTATAAATTCTGGACAAGTGAAAGTTAATTCCTGGTAGGCACCCTAGTAACAATTTTTAATTACTCATTACTCCCACATTTATCAACTATTTACTAATCATAAGTAAACATTTCGCATTCCGCATTTCGCATTCCGCTTCGCTCCACAGGTAGTATCACATTTCACTTCATTTCATTACAGTACAACGGTTTGATTTGTTTGATTTGTTTGATCTTAGCTAGCTACATAGCCGTCTTTGTATCAAAGATAATTGTGTAGTTTAGAGCGATTTTCTAGGTTAGCTAGCCAGCTACTTTCGTCCTTTTAATGTAACGTAACGTAATCAACACTGCTAGCTAGCCAGCTAGCCACCGAATAGCAGCACTGTAGAATCTATTACATTCAACGGAACAACGGAACGACTTGATTAGTGTAGTGTTAGCTAGCTACACAGTTGTCTTTGCCGTCCTTGTATCTAAGATAACTGTGGAGTCTAGAGTAATTTTCGGTTAGCTAGCCAGCTAGCCAGCTATTTTCGTCCGCCGCGCTGCCGTTCCCCTACCTAGTCAATACTGCTAGTCAACACTGCTAACACTGCTAACACTGCTAGCTAGCCAACTTCTACCGAATAGCAGCACTGTAGAAACTATTACATTACAACGGAACGATTTGATTAGTGTAGTGTTAGCTGGCTAGTGTTAGCTAGCTACATAGTTGTCTTTGCTGTCCTTGTATCTAGGACAATTGTGTAGTTAGACTAATTATCTGGCCAGTTACCGAGGTTACCTAGCCAGCTATCGAGGTTACCTAGCCAGCTACACTTTCAAACAAAGTCAACAACGCAGCCACTGCTAGCCAGCCTACTTCAGCAGTACTGTATCATTTTAATCATTTTAGTCAATAAGATTTTTGCAACGTAAGCTTAACTTTCTGAACATTCGAGACGTGTAGTCCACTTGTCATTCCAATCTCCTTTGCATTAGCGTAGCCTCTTCTGTAGCCTGTCAACTATGTGTCTGTCTATCCCTGTTCTCTCCTCTCTGCACAGACCATACAAACGCTTCACACCGCGTGGCCGCGGCCACCCTAACCTGGTGGTCCCAGCCCGCACGACCCACGTGGAGTTCCAGGTCTCCGGTAGCCTCTGGAACTGCCGATCTGCGGCCAACAAGGCAGAGTTCATCTCAGCCTATGCTTCCCTCCAGTCCCTCGACTTCTTGGCACTGACGGAAACATGGATCACCACAGATAACACTGCTACTCCTACTGCTCTCTCTTCGTCTGCCCACGTGTTCTCGCACACCCCGAGAGCTTCTGGTCAGCGGGGTGGTGGCACCGGGATCCTCATCTCTCCCAAGTGGTCATTCTCTCTTTCTCCCCTTACCCATCTGTCTATCGCCTCCTTTGAATTCCATGCTGTCACAGTTACCAGCCCTTTCAAGCTTAACATCCTTATCATTTATCGCCCTCCAGGTTCCCTCGGAGAGTTCATCAATGAGCTTGATGCCTTGATAAGCTCCTTTCCTGAGGATGGCTCACCTCTCACAGTTCTAGGTGACTTTAACCTCCCCACGTCTACCTTTGACTCATTCCTCTCTGCCTCCTTCTTTCCACTCCTCTCCTCTTTTGACCTCACCCTCTCACCTTCCCCCCCTACTCACAAGGCAGGCAATACGCTTGACCTCATCTTTACTAGATGCTGTTCTTCCACTAACCTCATTGCAACTCCCCTCCAAGTCTCCGACCACTACCTTGTATCCTTTTCCCTCTCGCTCTCATCCAACACTTCCCACACTGCCCCTACTCGGATGGTATCGCGCCGTCCCAACCTTCGCTCTCTCTCCCCCGCTACTCTCTCCTCTTCCATCCTATCATCTCTTCCCTCTGCTCAAACCTTCTCCAACCTATCTCCTGATTCTGCCTCCTCAACCCTCCTCTCCTCCCTTTCTGCATCCTTTGACTCTCTATGTCCCCTATCCTCCAGGCCGGCTCGGTCCTCCCCTCCCGCTCCGTGGCTCGACGACTCATTGCGAGCTTACAGAACAGGGCTCCGGGCAGCCGAGCGGAAATGGAGGAAAACTCGCCTCCCTGCGGACCTGGCATCCTTTCACTCCCTCCTCTCTACATTTTCCTCTTCTGTCTCTGCTGCTAAAGCCACTTTCTACCACTCTAAATTCCAAGCATCTGCCTCTAACCCTAGGAAGCTCTTTGCCACCTTCTCCTCCCTCCTGAATCCTCCTCCCCCTCCCCCCCCCTCCTCCCTCTCTGCAGATGACTTCGTCAACCATTTTGAAAAGAAGGTCGACGACATCCGATCCTCGTTTGCTAAGTCAAACGACACCGCTGGTTCTGCTCACATTGCCCTACCCTGTGCTCTGACCTCTTTCTCCCCTCTCTCTCCAGATGAAATCTCGCGTCTTGTGACGGCCGGCCGCCCAACAACCTGCCCGCTTGACCCTATCCCCTCCTCTCTTCTCCAGACCATTTCCGGAGACCTTCTCCCTTACCTCACCTCGCTCATCAACTCATCCTTGACCGCTGGCTACGTCCCTTCCGTCTTCAAGAGAGCGAGAGTTGCACCCCTTCTGAAAAAACCTACACTCGATCCCTCCGATGTCAACAACTACAGACCAGTATCCCTTCTTTCTTTTCTCTCCAAAACTCTTGAACGTGCCGTCCTTGGCCAGCTCTCCTGCTAACTCTACCTTCTTGATCCAAATCAGTCAGGTTTCAAGACTAGTCATTCAACTGAGACTGCTCTTCTCTGTATCACGGAGGCGCTCCGCACTGCTAAAGCTAACTCTCTCTCCTCTGCTCTCATCCTTCTAGACCTATCGGCTGCCTTCGATACTGTGAACCATCAGATCCTCCTCTCCACCCTCTCCGAGTTGGGCATCTCCGGCGCGGCCCACGCTTGGATTGCGTCCTACCTGACAGGTCGCTCCTACCAGGTGGCGTGGCGAGAATCTGTCTCCTCACCACGCGCTCTCACCACTGGTGTCCCCCAGGGCTCTGTTCTAGGCCCTCTCCTATTCTCGCTATACACCAAGTCACTTGGCTCTGTCATAACCTCACATGGTCTCTCCTATCATTGCTATGCAGACGACACACAATTAATCTTCTCCTTTCCCCCTTCTGATGACCAGGTGGCGAATCGCATCTCTGCATGTCTGGCAGACATATCAGTGTGGATGACGGATCACCACCTCAAGCTGAACCTCGGCAAGACGGAGCTGCTCTTCCTCCCGGGGAAGGACTGCCCGTTCCATGATCTCGCCATCACGGTTGACAACTCCATTGTGTCCTCCTCCCAGAGCGCTAAGAACCTTGGCGTGATCCTGGACAACACCCTGTCGTTCTCAACTAACATCAAGGCGGTGGCCCGTTCCTGTAGGTTCATGCTCTACAACATCCGCAGAGTACGACCCTGCCTCACACAGGAAGCGGCGCAGGTCCTAATCCAGGCACTTGTCATCTCCCGTCTGGATTACTGCAACTCGCTGTTGGCTGGGCTCCCTGCCTGTGCCATTAAACCCCTACAACTCATCCAGAACGCCGCAGCCCGTCTGGTGTTCAACCTTCCCAAGTTCTCTCACGTCACCCCGCTCCTCTGCTCGCTCCACTGGCTTCCAGTTGAAGCTCGCATCCGCTACAAGACCATGGTGCTTGCCTACGGAGCTGTGAGGGGAACGGCACCTCAGTACCTTCAGGCTCTGATCAGGCCCTACACCCAAACAAGGGCACTGCGTTCATCCACCTCTGGCCTGCTCGCCTCCCTACCACTGAGGAAGTACAGTTCCCGCTCAGCCCAGTCAAAACTGTTCGCTGCTCTGGCACCCCAATGGTGGAACAAACTCCCTCACGACGCCAGGACAGCGGAGTCAATCACCACCTTCCGGAGACACCTGAAACCCCACCTCTTTAAGGAATACCTAGGATAGGATAAAGCAATCCTTCTGACCCCCCCCCCCCCCCCCCCTTAAAAGATTTAGATGCACTATTGTAAAGTGGCTGTTCCACTGGATGTCATAAGGTGAATGCACCAATTTGTAAGTCGCTCTGGATAAGAGCGTCTGCTAAATGACTTAAATGTAAATGTAATAAGTAAAGTATTTTTGCAGTCCCTAATCTAAAGTGTTATTTAACCCTAACCCTAACCTTTACATAACCCTAACCTAACCCTAAATGGTGTGCAATTTTTTTGTAAATGCCTTATAAATGGTTTATGACGGACTGTTAAAATAAAGTGTAACCCGCCCTCAATATTGTGTTCATTTAGCCAGTGTTTCAGATCAGGAATAAGAAAGATCAGATAAGGAGAGGAAGCCACTTTAGACCACTGAGATGCATAGTATCTAGTAGTGACATCAAACTATTGCGTATACACCTATCCAGTTCCATACAGATCTGCAAGGGTCATTTTGTCAGGTGGAGATGAGGGGGGAAATGTTTTTTTTTAAGATCCAGCCATGATTGACAGCTCATGTTTGCTCCGCCCTCAATGTGGAGTGAGGGAACTTTCCAATCATGATAGGACTGCATCGGTAAATATGGCAGAAACTAGTTGGAGCTATTGCTGACACCTACCCTAGTCCACTCAGGTCTGCAAAGGAGAATGAACAAGGGCAGATGGGATGGAACAACCTTTCTGGAATGAAATGCAGCCGGCATCTACAGTTGGCCAGAATTGTGTTTCACAGCACTCTTATTAAAGCCCACCCTTTGGTGACATCACATACCATAGCAGATAAATATCTGACCCCGGAGCCCTCAAAAGCTATTCCAAGTTCCAACCCACAAGAGGGGATCCATGTTCACATCAAACATCAACCTGCCAGTACATAGCCTTCCATTAGTTAGATAGAGAATGAGCCGCTCTGTCCAACTGAGGAAGGGAATTGACATAATCCTAAACCATTATCTTTAACAGTAGATCTGCCTGGCTTTGGGGAAGAAACGGCTCTTCAACTAATTGCATTGGATAAAAGCATGTCTAACTTGTAACATCACAATCTTTTTGGATCATATAGGCCTCACCATTAGTTTCTTCCCTTGTCCATTCATGGTGTAATTCTGTATTCTCAACATGTTTTCAGAACATGGTTTTGTTTAGACTGAGAATACTTCAAAGGTATCACATTACCGCGATGTGATCCCAAACCTTTCCCTTGGGACGGAGATAAAGCCCCCAACTCAAAGACCTCTCTCGCTGCGGGAAACAGAGCTCTTTTGTGCTGCTGTGTTTTCATTCCGTCCGCCCCCTGGTGGTATAACCACGGTACTACCTCAGAGCGCTCTATTGGGTACAATGCCCGTCTTTGTGACAACCTGTTGGCTCAGGGCGAAGCGGAGGTAATACTCACATCAATGCCATCGGACCCGGGAGTGCCAGAGGGCCCAGGCAGGCCGGGATTGCCCTGAGGTCCTGGAGGACCGCTCTGGAAAAAATGAAAACAAAATGGAGTGTTTAGAAGTGTGCAGAGGTTTTGTAGATAATTACCTGGCCTTAGAATGTATCACTTTTTGGTATTCATCCAATTGGATACATATTATTTTCATACTATAAAGAACATGTGAGATAACTGTAATGCAGTAAAACATTTCACACGTTTTGGGATTGTGTGTGTCATTTTATTGTAGGCCTTTTGATAATGGAGACATGACTAGTTTTGATAATGGAGACATGACTAGTTTTGATAATGGAGATATGGCTAGTTTTGATAATGGAGACATGACTAGTTTTGATAATGGAGACATGACTAGTTTTGATAATGGAGACATGACTAGTTTTGATAATGGAGACATGACTAGTTTTGATAATGGAGACATGACTAGTTTTGATAATGGAGACATTACTAGTTTTGATAATGGAGATATGACTAGTTTTGATAATGGAGATATGACTAGTTTTGAACCAGGTGCTTTTTGAACCAATGTTTGGATAGTCCTAATTGATAAATGAGTCACAACAACGTCACATGAGACAATCACACATTATCAAGTGGCAATTAATAGCTACAATTAAATGTTATATCTCATGTGAATACAATTCTAGAAACAAGACTACATCATAAACTTGAAGTGAATGAATCACCTAGAAACATCACCCATACCCATCACATTTTGATAAAGCATGTAAGGCCAATACAAATCCAATACCACTGGTAGCCTGCAGTCTTCCAATCTAAAAGGGTTGTTGGGCTGTCCTCATAGGAGAACCCTTTGTGAACCCTATTTGGTTCCAGGAAGAACACCTTTTTGTTTCCATGTAGAACCCTTTCCACAGAGGTTCTACAAGGAATCCAAAAGCATTCTACCTGGAACTAAAAAGCTGGAGCCAAAAATGATTCTCCCATGGGGACAGCCGAAGAACCCTTTTGGAACCCTTTTTTATAAGACTGTATTTGGAACGATGTAAGAAATGTAATACAATTATCCAGAGCTCATGAAAAGAAATATGACTGATGAATGAGGTAATGTTTTTTCATATAGAAATGTAAAAAATCTCACATCCTGTAAGAAGTATATTGCTTCCAAAAATGGGTGTAAAACTAAAATATTTGTCACCAAGTAATCTAAGGTAGTAGGTAGGGGGGGGAAAGATGTTTACCAAAGCACTCCCCCCATCCCATCCCCTTCCTTTGGAAATGCAGTTCCTTGAATCGATTTCAATCAGTCTCATCCAGTCACGACACAGAATCCTCATACTGTGTGGAGATGTATTCCAGAATTCTGCCAGTCATTCAGAAATAAGGTTGGGAATTCAATACAATGGTCCTGTTTGTTCAGACAGATCCACTGGTAACTTTTTGTTGGATAGCATGTAGGTGTGATTTGGTGGAGGGCATCTTCAGGTCGGTCATTCTCTGTGTGTGTGTGTGTGTGTGTGTGTGTGTGTGTGTGTGTGTGTGTGTGTGTGTGTGTGTGTGTGTGTGTGTGTGTGTGTGTGTGTGTGTGTGTGTGTGTGTGTGTGTGTGTGTGTGTGTGTGTGTGTTTGAATAGGGGGCTTCGCAGTAAAGGCACATGGGTGTCTTGAATACACAGCCTGTGTGTGTGTGTGTGTGTGTGTGTGTGTGTGTGTGTGTGTGTGTGTGTGTGTGTGTCCAGCCGAATTCCAGTGTGAGTGCCGCTCTCCCTTGATGACTGTCCTGAATCTCCTTTTTGACAAAAATTTGAAATGGTTTTGTATCCCCTCCAACTGCTCTTCAGAAATAACCATCCATTTGAAAAAGGAGACATTCCAATTCTTCATCTGTATTCAGGTAGAAACTTCATCCACAGAATCAAGGCACATAGTCCATGGCAGGAAGAAACACTATATATGTATGTACAATGCCACATCACACAACACACACAAATACACACATTACACAACTGATCTTCATGCAGCTCTAGACTCATCATTACAACAATGTTATGACTATGATGAAACACTCAAGCCCTGAAACAAGATTGAGGTCATTCACTTTTCTGAAACAACCCAATTCCAAAATGAATTTTTCCAACTACAACTAGCCAGTGTGACAACAAAACCATAGCAAGCACAGTGGTCCCCCCAATAGTCCCCGTCTACCTTCACCACCAGTCCCTCTCTCCAAGGGGACGTCTATCCCACCGTACCCCAGCCAGAAGCAACTCAGCCTGGGTACACCCCTAACCTCCCCTGTCCACTCCACTCACCACTTGGGCCAGAGCCAGGCACAGAGTCTGCAGGACGACCCAGCTCTTCAACACAGCCGAGAGTCCAGTCATGATCCCTCTCTCCTCTCCCTCTCTCTCTCCTCAGCACTAAATCCTCTCTTCTCTTGCTTTCTCTCGCTCTCCCCTGTCTTCTCCTTCAAGCCGGGACAGAAACGGTAGGGAATCCAAAGGGGATGGGGGCTATGTGCGCAGCCCCGAAAATTCCACCCAGTAAAAGTGGTGTAGAGGAATGGTTGGATGGAGGGAGAGATGGAATGAGAGAGAGGTGTAACGCAGCCCTACAGCCTGCCCCAGTGAACACAGGAGCTCCTGAAAGCCCCTCACACACACACACATACATGGAGACACAAACACACACACCAACACACACACACACACACACTGAGAAACACTTGTACACACCGCTGCCTCATGAATAATGTATCCCCATAGACAAGTTCCCACAAGCTCATTGGACAATGCTACTGCTCATGAATATGCACAAACACAGCCAGATTCCCATATGCTGATTGGACAAAAATGCTATCTAGCTCCGCCCTGAGGAAGGGGAGTTCATGAGTGATTAAAACTTCAGTGGTATGCCCCAATCCTACAGTCAGTCGCCCCCTATCCCCTAGTTAGTTGTGTGGGTCTGACAAGATTGGATAGGTGTAAAGGCGTATGCATGCATCCCATCCAAAACAGTTCGGAACAGTTGCTGAATATATTATGATGACATTTTGTGACGTTTTTGTTGGTTTTGGTCTTCGTCTAGGGTTTTTTCCAAGCGTTCCGGTTTAGAGGTACAGTTTCTACTACTCCTACAGTTTCGCTTCGGTACTGATGCCCAGCCCAGAAAGACAATTTCTATTGACGGCCACATAGAGAAGTCAGATTTGAAAATTCCTAATAAAACACTTATGTCATCACCTTTGTGCACAAAACATCCATTGAATAATTCAAATAATTGTCGCTGAGGCAGATTATTTTCATCACAACATAACATTTTATATTCATCAGAATGTTTTTGGATGAGGTGTTGATGCTGTCGTTGCTCGAGCTGCTCCTTGTGCACACTGAGTGCTAGTGCGCATGTGATGTTGATCCATACAAATCAGATATAGACGGTCCATGAATTGGTGTATGCGAAAGTGAGTAGATTACCTTGAAAATAATGGTCGGACATCTTGGAAGCAGTCTCCAGTTCATATTATACCTAAGTGTTTTTTAGGCTGTTCTTGCACACAACATTTTTCCTCGAGGCAAGCCAAAGTTGGTAGCCGAAGTCTACGCCCCTTCGTCGGTGATTCGGCAACAGTATGGATTCTTCAGTTAAGTGTTTGTTGTCATTCAACAAGAGAAATACTGCACCAAACATGTTAGTTAGATGTAAAATTGTGTGACTAAGATCTCCTCAACAAAAACCACCTACTTTAGCCTCGTGACAACTTCCCTGCAGACCCCTTCACCAAACAGTGCGACAAGTTCCTGAACTTATTCCACGCCAAAATCAACCAACATCTACTTCCAATGCAGAGTACTCCTGCTGACAACCTATCCTAGATGAACACCTTGGAAGGCCCAGCCTACACCACCTGCCTCTCTGACTTTACCCTCGCTACTGAGAACTTCATCACTGAGTTCATCTGCAAATCCAAATCATCCACCTGCTAACTTGACCCACTGCCCACCAGCCTTGTCAAAGCCTGCCTTCCTTGTCTCCCCTCCTCACTGGCATAATCAACTCTTCCCTCACCTCTGGCATCGTACCCTCCACTCTCAAGATCACTGCTGTTATTCCTATCCTCAAATAGCTGAATGCTGTCCCGATGACCTCAACAACTTGTGTTTCATCTCAAACCTTCCCTTCCTCTCCAAAATACTGGTGCGGGTTCTGGCCACTCAACTACAACACCGTCTCAACTCCAATAACCTTCAGGAACCTTTCCAGTCTTGTTTCCCCTCCAAACACAGCACTGGTCAAAATCACAAGCGACCTCCTCCGTGCAGCTGACTCAGGGCTGCTATCCATCCTCATCCTCCTCGACCTGATTGCAGCCTTCGATACCATCCAATCCTCATGGAACGTCTGGCTGGTGTTGGTGTCACGGGTGTTGCGCTCCTCATTTTCCTCCTACCTCAGTGACTGCCAACAGTTTGTGCAACTGAAAAATCACAGATCAGGGTGTGCGGCTTTCTCACAGGGTGTCCCCAGGGGTCAGTGTTGGGTCCACTCCTCTTCATCATATACCCCCCGGGAAAGATCATGCGACATTACAAAGTTCACTTCCACTGATATGCAGATGTCACCTAGCTCTCCACAAAACCTACCACTTCCCGCCCACCTCCTTTATCAGCTGTCTTCAAGATATCCGGAGCTGGATGAGCATGAACCTCCTAAAACTCAACAGCAACAAGACAGAGGTTATACTCATTAGCCCCAAATCCACTTTCACCAAACAGCACAACCTCAGCATCGCCATAGATGGTTTCCCAGTCCCTCTGTCAAAACAAGTCAAAAGCCTTGGTGTCATCCTGGACAGTACCCTCTCATTCGAACCCCACATAAAAACCATCACCAAGACAGAATTTTTTCACATCCGCAATATCTCCAGGTGCTGCCCCTCAATGTCTCACTCCAGCACCGAAACCCTCATCCATGCCCTCATCACTTCCCATTTGGACTATTGCAAGACTCTCCTCACTGGTATCCCTGCCAAACTCACCAATAGACTCCAAAGGTCCAGAACTATGCTGATAGAATCCTAACCCGCACCAGATCAACTGAACACATCACACCAATCCCCATCAATCTACACTGGCTCCCTGTCAAACTCCGTATTGACTTTAAGACACTCCTCCTCAGCTACAAAGCCCTACACAACCCGGTACCCACCTACCTCTCTGGAAAAGGAGAAATGCTCACTAACAGGGATGTAAACAAATTTGTGCACAACATTTTATTTCAGCTCATGAAACATGGGACCAACACTTTACATGTTGCGTTTATATTTTTGTTCAGTGTAGATAGAACCTTTTTTTCTAAGAATGTAGGGAGGCAAGAAGATCATCAAAGTCCTCAGCCACCCGAGCCACGCCCTGTTCACCCCGCTACCATCTAGAAGGCAGAGATTGAGAAACAGCTTCAATCTCCATGCCATCATACTGTTTTACACACTTTATATGTACAGTTGAAGTCGGAAGTTTACATACACTTAGGTTGGTGTCATTAAAACTCGTTTCTAAACCACTCCACAAATTTCTTGTTAACAAACTATAGTTTTGGCAAGTCGGTTAGGACATCTACTTTGTGCATGACACAAGTCATTTTTCCAACAACTGTTTACAGACAGATTATTTCACTTATAATTCACTGTATCACAATTCCAGTGGGTCAAAAGTTTACATACCCTAAGTTGACTGTGCCTTTAAACAGCTTGGAAATTCCAGAAAAGGATGTCATGGCTTTAGAAACTAATGATGGGCTAATTGACATAATTTGAGTCAATTGGAGGTGTTACCTGTGGATGTATTTCAAGGACTACCTTCAAACGTAGTGCCTCTTTGCTTGACATCATGGGAAAATAAAAAGAAATCAGCCAAGACTTCAGAAAACTATTGTAGACTTCCACAAGTCTGATTCACTCTTGGGAGCAATTTCCAAATGCCTGAAGGTACCACGTTCATCTGTACAAACAATAGTACGCAAGTATAAACACACAGCCGTCATACCGCTCAGGAAGGAGACGCGTTCTGTCTCCTAGAGATTAACTTCTTTGATATAGGGGGCAGCATTTTCACTTTTGGATGAATTACGTGCCCATAGTGAACTGCCTCCTACTCTGTCCCAGATGCTATATTAATACTATTATAGATTATTAGATTATTACTATAGATTATTACTATTGGATAGAAAACACTGGAGTTTCTAAAACTGTTTGAATGATGTCTGTGAGTATAACAGAACTCATATGGCAGGCAAAAACCTAGAATTCTGAGAGTGGTCGATGTTAAAGTCATCGCCTATTCAATTCCCTGTAATATATGCATCTGTTTGCACTTCCTACGCCTTCCACTAGATGTCAACAGTCAATAGAACGTGGAATGAAGCTTATGCTGTGTTGAGGGACCGGATGGAAGGTGTTTCAGTCAGTGGTCTGGCAGAGTGCCAGTTCTTGGTCACGCACTTTCCTCATGATATCGTCATGCGTTCCATTACTTATAGAGACTGAAAATAATGATCCGGTTGGAACGTTATTGGATATATATGATAACAACATCCTGAAGATTGATTCTCTACTAAGTTTGACCAGTTTATTCGACTTGTAATATAACTTTATGAAGTTTTCGTCCGACATTTGCCTGCATCTGCGCGAGTGTTTGGACAGGTGTACTACACATGCTAGCAAAATTAGCTAATTGGACATAAGTAATGGACATTATCGAACAAAACAACGATTTATTGTGGAACTAGGATTCCTGGCACTGCATTCTGATGAAGATAATCAAAGGTAAGGGAATATTTATGATGTAATTTCGTATTTCTGTTGACTCCAACATGGCGGAGAAATGTTGTTTAAATCTGAGGGCCGTCTCAGATTATTGCATGGTGTGCTTTTTACGTAAAGTTTTTTTAAAAATCTGACACAGTGGTTGCATTAAGAACAAGTGTATCTTTAATTATATGTAAAACATGTATCTTTCATCAAAGTTTATGATGAGTATTTCTGTTATTTGACGTGGCTCTCTGTAATTACTCCGGATATTTTGGAGGCATTTCTGAACATGGCGCCAATGTAATCCGAGATTTGTGGATATAAATATGCACATTTTGCACATATGCACATATAAATATGCACATATGCACATTTTGTTACTACTATATTTTGCTGGGAAAATGGCTGTGTTTTTCTGTGGCTATGTACTGAGCTAACATAATTGTTTGGTGTGCTTTCCCCGTAAATCCTTTTTGAAATCAGATATGTTGGCTGGATTTACAACATGTGTAGCTTTAATTTGGTGTCTTTCATGTGTGATTTCATGAAAGATTGATTTTTATAGTAATATATTTGAATTTGGCGAGCTACATTTTTTCTGGATTTTGGCCAAGTGGGACGCTACCGTCCCACCTATCCTAGAGAAGTTAACGTACTTTGGTGTGAAAAGTGCAAATCAATCCCAGAACAACAGCAAAGGACCATGTGAAGATGGTGGAGGAAACAGGTACAAAAGTATCTATATCCACAGTAAAATGAGTCCAATATCGACAGAACCTGAAAGGCCGCTCAGCAAGCCACTGCTCTAAAACCACCATAAAAATGCCAGACTACAGTTTGCAACTGCACATGGGGACAAAGATCGTACTTTTTGGAGAAATGTCCTTTGGTCTGATGAAACTGCTTGGCCATAATGACCATCGTTATGTTTGGAGGAAAAAGGGGGAGGCTTGCAAGCTGAAGAACACCATCCCAACTGTGAAGCACGGGGGTGGTAGCATCATGTTGTGGGGGTGCTTTGCTGCAGGAGGGACTGGTGCACCTCACAAAATAGATAGCATCATGAAAATTATGTGGATATATTGAAGCAACATCTCAAGACATCAGTCAGGAAGTTAAAGCTTGGTCGCAAATGGGTCTTCCAAATGGACAATGACCCTAAGCATACATCCAAAGTTGTGGCAAAATGGCTTAAGGACAACAAAGTCAAAAGTTTTGGGTCACTTACAAATAAATGTTCTTGCTTTTGAAAGAAAAGCACATTATTTGTCCATTAAAATAACATCAAATTGATCAGAAATACAGTGTAGACATTGTTAATGTTGTAAATGACTATTGTAGCTGGAAACGGCTGATTTTCTATGGAATATCTACATAGGCGTACAGAGGCCCATTATCAGCAAATATCACTCCTGTGTTCCAATGGCACGTTGTGTTAGCTAATCCAAGTTTATCATTTTAAAAGGCTAATTGATCATTAGAAAACCCTTTTGCAATTATGTTAGCACAAAGTAAACATACTTTAAAGTACTACGTAAGTAGTTTTTTGGGGTATCTGAACTTTAATTTACTATTTATATTCTTGACAACTTTTACCTTTACTCCACTACATTCCTAAAGGAAATAATGTACTTTTTACTCCGTAATTTTTCCCTGACACCCAAAAAATACTCGTTACAATTTGAATGCTTAACAGGACAGGAGAATGGTCCAACTCACACACGTATCAAGAAAACATCCCTGGTCATCCCTATTGCCTCTGATCTGGCAGACTCACTAAACACAAATGCTTAATTTGTAAATTATGTCTGAGTGTTGAAGTGTGCCTTGACTATCTGTAAAAAAAAACGTACAAAAATGGTGGCGTTTGGATTGCATTATTGAAGTAATTTGAAATTATTTATACTTTTACTTTTGATACTTAAGTATATTTTTGCAATTACATCTACTTTTGATAATTAAGTATATTGAATACTTGTAGACTTTTACTCAAGTAGTATTTTACTGGGTGACTTTTACTTCTACTTGAGTCATTTTCTATTAATGTATCTTTACTTTTACTCAAGTATGACAATTGGGTACTTTTTCCACCACTGCACTAATTTAACTCAAACATGTTGTGTTCTTTACACTGAGAAAGGGAATGCTTGACAAAGGTATTGTAAAGATGACTCCAACTGTAATAGTTCCTGATTAAAAAATGTTGATAAAAAAATGTTCATGTTGCAGATATGCCATCACTTCTTACAGTTGACCTCCAGGAGGCGGTATGTTTCATGTTTTTGCATCAAGGTCTAGTCTGCTCTCTCTTGTGATGAAAGGCTGCTCTCTGCTGGTCATTTCTAGTTCTTGCGGTTCATATTCCAGAGTTGGCACTGAAGTTGCCAATGCATTCCTAATGGCAGTAGTGCCTAATAGCCCTCTCCTGTTGATGTCTATAACCATGGTACACAATAATTATATTTTAAACAAGCATATTTTCTTTCCTCGCAAGAAAACGTAGAATTTAAAAAAGGCATTTCATAATCTGACGAAAACAAGAATAGATTTTTAAAAACAAGGTAAACATTTACGGCCATTATGGATGAAACCCATTTGAGAGAGTAGTAAACATTTCAGAGCAAAGCAGCAAGCATAATTTGATAATATCACAAATGTACAGCTCAGGACTAATTTTAAATATAAAGAAATAAAACAATTACATTAAGAAACGTGAGCAGGAATGCTCAGCAAAGACATTGCTTGATACAGCGGCTTGCGAAAGTATTCACCCCCTTGGCATTTTTCCTATTTTGTTGCCTTACAACCTGGAATTAAAATGGGGGTTTGTATCATTTGATATACACAACATGCCTACCAATTTGAAGATGCAAAATATTTTTTATTGTGAAACAAACAAGAAATAAGACAAAAAAACAGAAAACTTGAGTGTGCATAACTATTCACCCCTCCCCAAAGTCAAAACTTTGTAGAGACCTTTTGCAGCAATTACAGCTGCAAGACTCTTGAGGTATGTCTCTATAAGCTTGGCACATCTAGACACTGGTATTTTTGCCCATCCTTCAAGGCAAAACTGCTCCAGCTCCTTCAAGTTGGATGGCTTCCGCTGGTGTACAGCAATCTTTAAGTCATACCACAGATTCTCAATTGGATTGAGGTCTGGGCTTTGACTAGGCCATTCCAAGACATTTAAATGTTTCCCCTTTAACTTCTCTGGGATATGTGGGACGCTAACGTCCCACTTGGCCAAAAGACAGTAAAAATGCAGAGCGCCAAATTCAAATAAATTACTATAAAAATCAAACTTTCATGAAATCACACATGAAAGACACCAAATTAAAGCTACACTTGTTGTGAATCCAGCCAACGTGTCTGATTTCAAATAGGATTTACGAAGAAAGCACACCAAACGATTATGTTAGGTCAGTACATAGCCACAGAAAAACACAGCCATTTTTCCAGCCAAAGAGAGGAGTAACAAAAAGCAGAAATAGAGATAAAATGAATCACTAACCTTTGATGATCTTCATCAGATGACACTCATAGGACTTCATGTTACACAATAGATGTATGTTTTGTTCGGTAAAGTTCATATTTATATAAAAAAATCTGAGTTTAGGCGGGACGCTACTGTCTCACTTGGCCAAAAGCCAGAGAAAATGCAGAGCGCCATATTCAAAAAAATTACTATAAAAATCTAACTTTCATTAAATCACACATGAAAGGTACCAAATTAAAGCTACACTGGTTGTGAATCCAGCCAACATGTCAGAATTCAAATAGGCTTTTCGGCGAAAGCAAACGATGCTATTATCTGAGGATAGCACCATAGTAAAAAGAGAGAATCATATTTCAACCCTGCAGGCGCGACACAAAACGCAGAAATAAATATATAATTAATGCCTTACCTTTGACAAGCTTCTGTTATTGGCACTCCAATATGTCCCATAAACATCACAAATGGTCCTTTTGTTCGATTAATTCCGTCGATATATATACAAAATGTCCATTTATTTGGCGCGTTTGATCCAGAAAAACACCGGTTCCAACTTGTGAAATGTGACTACAAAATATGTCAAAAGTTACCTGTAAACTTTGCGAAAACATTTCAAACTACTTTTGTAATACAACTTTAGGTATTTTTTTACGTAAATAATCGATAAAATTGAAGACGGGATGATCTGTGTTATAAATACAGGATTAAAACAAACTGTAGCTAGCCTTCTGGTCATGCGCCTCTAACAAACAGGACACAACAAGTGACCCTGATTCAAAATGGCCGTACTTCTTCATTACACAAAGGAAAAACCCTCAACCAATTTCTAAAGACTGGTGACATCCAGTGGAAGCGGTAGGAACTGCAAGAAGGTCAATTAGAAATCTGTATTCCCAATGAAAATCCATTGAAAAGAGAGTGACCTAAAAAAAAAAGAATCTGAATGGTTTGTCCTCGGGGTTTTGCCTGCTAAATAAGTTATGTTAAACTTCAGAGTGTTTTCTATCCAAATCCACTAACAATATGCACATCTTATCTTCTGGGGATGAGTAGCTGGCAGTTGAATTTGGGTATGCTTTTCATGCAAATGTGAAAATGCTGCCCCCTATTCTAGAGAAGTTAACCACTCGAGTGTTGCTTTAGCAGTATGCTTAGGGTCATTGTCCTGCTGGAAGGTGAACCTCCGTCCCAGTCAGTCTCAAATCTCTGGAAGACTGAAACAGGTTTCCCTCAAGAATTTCCCTGTATTTAGCACCATCCATCATTCCTTCAATTCTGACCAGTTTCCCAGTCCCTGTCGATGAAAACATCTCCACAGCATGATGCTTCCACCACCATGCTTCACTGTGGGGATGGTGTTCTTGGGTGATGAGAGCTGTTGGGTTTGCGCTATACATAGCGTTTTCCTTTATGGACAAAAAGCTCAATTTTAGTCTCATCTGACCAGAGTACCATCTTCCATATGTTTGGGGAGTCTCCCACATGCCTTTTGGCAAACACCAAACATGTTTGATTATTTTTTTCTTTAAGCAATGGCTTTTTCATGGCCACTCTTCCGTAAAGCCCAACTCTGTGGAGTGTACGGTTTAAAGTGGTCCTATGGACAGATACTCCAATCTCCGCTGTGGAGCTTTGCAGCTCCTTCAGGGTTATCTTTGGTCTCTTTGTTGCCTCTCAGATTAATGCCCTCTTTGCCTGGTCCGTGAGTTTTGGTGAGCGGCCCTCTCTTGGCAGGTTTGTTGTGGTGCCATATTCTTTAAATGTTTTAAGAATGGATTTAATGGTGCTCTGTGGGATGTAAGATCTTATTTAGGGGCTTCATAGCAAAGTGGGGAATACATATGCACGCATCACTTTTCCGTTTATTTTATTTTAATTATTTTAATGTTTTGGTGAGCCGTGAGCTTTACCAATTTGAACTATTTTGTGTATGTCCATTACATGAAATCCAAATAAAAATCCATTTAAATTGCAGGTTTTAATGCAACAAAATAGGAAAAACGCCAAGGGGGATGAATACTTTTGCAAGGCCCTGTAACCCTTTCAAATGCATATTTTTGATTGAATTCTAACTTGAGATCCCTGTACTCAAAAGTTTTGCTGAGATTTCAGACACCAATGTATGTATAATGCACAAGTTCATATTACACATCTATCTCAAGTTAGGATCAACCCTACGTGACTGAGAAAGATTCAGGCTTTTCCATTTAAACAGATCTATTTTTATAATTCATCTGTTCAGAGTTTTCTGGAAAATTCCTCAACCGTAATTAAAAACACAACCACTTTCTTAGACAACAACATTTTCTAAAAGAGACATCAACATGGCAAGAACAAGAGGAGTATACACATGTCTTAACACTAGAACAAGTATAAAACATAAACAGGAAGACAAATGAATAAGAGTGGAGAATCCTCTCAGTATGTTCAGCCTCCTCCAAGATGTATGCTGTATGTTTGTTCATGTTAGTATATGGTAGTGTAAGGTAGTGTGTCACAGGAGGCTGCTGAGGTGAGGAATGCTAATAATAATGTCTTGAACGCACATTGGAATGGCATCAAACACATGGAATCCAAGTGTTTGATGTATTTGACACCATTCCAACTATTCCACTCCAGTCTTTACAACAAGCCCGTCCTCCCCAGTTATGGTGCCACCAACCTCCTGTGTATTATTGTGTGTTGGTGTGTATGGTAGTGTGTGATAGTGTGTACGGTAGTGTGTATGGTAGTGTGTGTGTGTGTGTGTGTGATAGTGTGTACGGTAGTGTGTATGGTAGTGTGTGTGTGTGTGTGTGTGATAGTGTGTACGGTAGTGTGTATGGTAGTGTGTGATAGTGTGTGTGATAGTGTGTACGGTAGTGTGTATGGTAGTGTGTATGGTAGTGTGTGTGGTTGTGTGTATGGTAGTGTGTGTATGGTAGTGTGGTAGTTAGTGTGGTAGTGTGTATGGTCATGTGTATGGTAGTATGTGTGTGTGGTAGTGTGTGTGGTAGTGTGTGTGGTAGGGTGTGGTAGTGTGTGGTAGTGTGTGGTAGTGTCCATGTGAGTGTGTGTGGTAGTGTGTGTGGTAGTGTGTATGGTAGTGTGTGTGTGTGTGTGTGTGTGTGGTAGTGTGTGGTAGTGTGTGTAGTAGTGTGTATGGTAGTGTGTGTGTGTGTGTGTGTGTGGTAGTGTGTATGGTAGTGTGTATGGTAGTGTGTGGTAGTGTGTGTGGTAGTGTGTAGGGTAGTGTGGTAAGGTAGTGTGTATGGGAGTGTGTGGTAGTGTGTGTGGTAGTGTGTATGGTCATGTGTGGTAGTGTGTATGGTAATGTGTGTGGTAGTGTGTGTGGTAGTGTGTGGTAGTGGGTGTGGTAGTGGGTGTGGTAGTGTGTATGGTAGTGTATGGTAGTGTGTGTGGTAGTGTGTATGGTAGTGTGTGTGTGGTAGTGTGTATGGTAGTGTGTGTGGGAGTGTGTGTGGTAGTGTGTATGGTAGTGTGTGTGGTAGTATGGTAGCGTGTGTGTGTGGTAGTGTGTGTGGTAATGTGTGTGGTAGTGTGTGTGGTAGTGTGTGTGGTGGTGTGTGTGTGTGTGTGTGGTAGTGTGTATGGTAGCGTGTGTTGTAGTGTGTGTGGTAGTGTACAGTAGTGTGTGCTATATGTTTGTGTGTGTATTGAGGTGTGTCCTTGGGTGTGTCAGAAGAACATCTGTACCAGGAGTGGGAGTAAGTTAGTAGAGAATGACAGGTGTGTGTTAGAGAGGTGTGCATGTATAGGAAGGAAATGTGTGTGTGTGTGTGTGTGTGTGTGTGTGTGTGTGTGTGTGTGTGTGTGTGTGTGTGTGTGTGTGTGTGTGTGTGTGTGTGTGTGTGTGTGTGTGTGTGTGTGTGTGTGTGTGTGTGTGTGTGTGTGTGTGTGTGTGTGTACAGTATGATACGGGGTGTGTGCATGTCGTGTGTCTGTCTATGAAGTGGCATCCTTTAAATAGGCTATCAGGTCCTCTCTCTCTTTCTTCTTCTTGATACCAGCAAAGATCATCTTGGTACCTGGGATGTACTTCTTAGGGTTCTCTAGATAGACCATTAGTGTCTTCTCCTCCCAGACTACACCTACAACAGAGGAACAGAGAGAGAGAGAGGATGAGAGACAGTGAGAAAAATGGTTTTGTAGGCATGTGTTTGTAATGAAGATGTGTACTTATATGTACAGTCATGGCCAAGAGGTTTGAGAATGACACAAATATTAATTTTCACAAAGTCTGCTGCCTCAGTTTGTGTGATGGCAATTTGCATATACTCCAGAATGTTATGAAGAGTGATCAGATGAATTGCAATTAATTGCAAAGTCCCTCTTTGCCATGAACTGAATCCCCATAAAACATTTCCACTGCATTTCAGCCCTGCCACAAAAGGACCAGCTGACATCATGTCAGTGATTCTCTCATTAACTTTTACTTGGTACTCATCCCGGATCCGGGAGCACCCTCATCAGTAAAAAAGCTGACTAGCATAGCCTAGCATAGCGCCACAAGTAAATACTAGCATCTAAATATCATGAAATCACAAGTCCAAGACACCAGATGAAAGATACACATTTTGTGAATCCAGCCATCATTTCTGATTTTTAAAATGTTTTACAGGGAAGACACAATATGTATTTCTATTAGCTAACCACGATAGCAAAAGACACAACATTTTTTCCCACCATTTTTTTACTGCATAGGTAGCTATCACAAATTCGACCAAATAAAGATATAAATAGTCACTAACCAAGAAACAACTTCATCAGATGACAGTCTGATAACATATTTATTGTATAGCATATGTTTTGTTCGAAAAATGTGCATATTTCAGGTATAAATCATAGTTTTACATTGCAGCCACCATCACAACTCTCACCAAAGCAACTAGAATAACTACAGAGAGCAACGTGAATTACCTAAATACTCATCATAAAACATTTATGAAAAATACACAGTGTACAGCAAATGAAAGACAAAGATCTTGTGAATCCAGCCAATATTTCAGATTCTTTAAGTGTTTTACAGAGAAAACACAATATAGCATTATATTAGCTTACTACAATAGCCAACCACACAACAGCATTGATTCAAGCCAACAGTAGCGATAACGAATAAACCAGCAAAAGATATAAAATTATTCACTAACCTTCTCAAACTTCTTCAGATGACAGTCCTATAACATCAAATTACACAATACATATATGGTTTGTTCGAAAATGTGCATATTTAGCGGCACAAATCGTGGTTATACAATATGAATAGTAGCCAAAATGCAAACAAAATGTCGGGAGAAATCTTGGGAGAGGCACCTAATCTAATCAATAACTAATCATAAACTTGACTAAAAAATACAGGTTGGACAGCAAATGAAAGATACATTAGTTCTTAATGCAACCGCTGTGTTACATTTTTAAAAATAACGTTACTACGACATACAGCGTGCGTTAAAGCGAGACCGCACCGAAATTAATGGCGGAATAATAGTTTAACATTTTTCAACAGAACAACGAATTAACATCATAAATAGTTCTTACTATTTGATGAGCTTCCATCAGAATCTTGTGCAAGTTGTCCTTTGTCCAGAATAATCGTTGCTCGGTTGTAGATTGTCGTCTTCAACTTTGGAATTAGCAGCAAACATTAGCCATGTGGCGAAGACGTGTCCAACTCACCATAACGCAGCACAAATAAAATACCGAAAATCGCAATATACTGATATAAACTGATATAACTCGGTTTAAAATAACTACATTATGATGTTTTTAACACCTATATCGAATAAAATCAGAGCCGGATATATCTAACGCCTATAACGAGAGCTTTTCAGAATGCAATCCTGAGGTCTGTCTTGCGTCATGACGAACGTTGAAAAGACTGCACACCCGGTTCCAAGAGCTTTTGTACGGCCTCAGATCTACCTAGACACCCCATTCCAATTCTCACTGCTTACTGACATCTAGGGGAAGGCGTATGCAGTGCATGTCGACCCATAGATTACATGCAAATTAATAAACTGACCCTGGAACAGAGTGCCCGATTTCAGATTTCTCACTTCCTGACAGGAAGTTTGCTGCAAAATGAGTTCTGTTTTACTCACAGATATAATTCAAACGGTTTTAGAAACTAGAGAGTGTTTTCTATCCAATAGTAATAATAATATGCATATTGTACGAGCAAGAATTGAGTACGAGGCAGTTTAATTTGGGAACGTTTTTTTACAAAGTCGAAATGGCGCCCCCCTATTGAGAAAAGGTTTTAACACAGGTGTGAGTGTTGACGAGGACAAGGCTGGAAATCACTCTGTCATGCTGATTGAGTTCGAATAACAGACTGGAAGCTTCAAAAGGAGGGTGGTGCTTGGAATCATTGTTCTTCCTCTGTCAATCATGGTTACCTGCAAGGAAACACGTGCCTTCATCATTGCTTTGCACAAAAAGGGCTTCACAGGCAAGGATATTGCTGCCAGTAAGATTGCACCTAAATCAACTATTTATCGGATAATCAAGAACTTCAAGGAGAGCGGTTCAATTGTTGTGAAGAAGGCTTCAGGGCGCCCAAGAAAGTCCAGCAAGCGCCAGGACCGTCTCCTAAAGTTGATTCAGCTGAGGGATCGGGGCATCACCAGTACAGAGCTTGCTCAGGAATGGCAGCAGGCAGGTGTGAGTGCATCTGCACGCACAGTGAGGCGAAGACTTTTGGAGATGGCCTGGTGTCAAGAAGGGCAGCAAAGAAGCCACTTCTCTCCAGGAAAAACATCAGGGACAGACTGATATTCTGCACAAGGTACAGGGATTGGACTGCTGAGGACTGGGGTAAAGTCATTTTCTCTGATGAATCCCCTTTCCGATTGTTTGGGGCATCCGGAAAAAAGCTTGTCCGGAGAAGACAAGGTGAGCGCTACCATCAGTCCTGTGTCATGCCAACAGTAAAGCATCCTGAGACCATTCATGTGTGGGGTTGCTTCTCAGCCAAGGGAGTGGGCTCACTCACAATTTTGCCTAAGAACACAGCCATGAATAAAGAATGGTACCAACACATCCTCCGAGAGCAGCTTCTCCCAACCATCCAGGAACAGTTTGGTGACGAACAATGCCTTTTCCAGCATGATGGAGCACCTTGCCATAAGGCAAAAGTGATAACTAAGTGGCTCGGGGAAGAAAACATCGATATTTTGGGTCCATGGCCAGGAAACTTTTCAACTCTCTAGAGACAGCAGGAGCGGTAGAGATACTTTTAATGATCGGCTATGAAAAGCCAACTGACATTTACTCCTGAGGTGCTGACTTGCTGCATCCTCGACAACTACTGTGATTATTATTATTTGACCATGCTGGTCATTTATGAACATTTGAACATCTTGGCCATGTTCTGTTATAATCTCCACCCGGCACAGCCAGAAGAGGACTTTGCCACCCGTCATAGCCTGGTTCCTCTCTAGGTTTCTTCCTAGGTTTTGGCCTTTCTAGAGAGTTTTTCCTAGCCACCGTGCTTCTACACCTGCGTTGCTTGCAAATAAATTTGATTTGATCTCAAAGTAAAATCATGGAATTAAGAAATATATAAATATTAGGATGAGCAATGTCGGAGTGGCCTTGACTAGAATATAGTATATACATATTATTAATGAGTCAGTGTGTCAGTCCTCACAGTAAGGCTTTCTGTCCTATTTTACTGTTCAGGTTTCAGTCCCCACAGTAAGGATTACTGTTATATTTTACTGTTCAGGTATCAAATCAAACTTTAGATGTCACATGCGCCGAATACAACAGGTGTAGACCTTACCGTGAAGTGCTTACTTACAAGCCCTTAACCAACAATGCCGTTCAAGAAAGAGTTGTATTTGAAAGTCTATAATGCCTGTCCAGACATGTAGCTCCATCTGACAGTCTATCCTGCCTGTCCAGACATGTAGCTCCATCTGAGTCTATCCTGCCTGTCCAGACATGTAGCTCCATCTGACAGTCTATCCTGCCTGTCCAGACATGTAGCTCCATCTGAGTCTATCCTGCCTGTCCAGACATGTAGCTCCATCTGACAGTCTATCCTGCCTGTCCAGACATGTAGCTCCATCTGACAGTCTATCCTTACTGTCCAGACATGTAGCTCCATCTGAGTCTATCCTGCCTGTCCAGACATGTAGCTCCATCTGAGTCTATCCTGCCTGTCCAGACATGTAGCTGTAACTGACAGTCTATCCTGCCTGTCCAGACATGTAGCTCCATCTGACAGTCTATCCTGCCTGTCCAGACATGTAGCTCCATCTGACAATCTATCCTGCCTGTCCAGACATGTAGCTCCATCTGAGTCTATCCTGCCTGTCCAGACATGTAGCTCCATCTGAGTCTATCCTGCCTGTCCAGACATGTAGCTGTAACTGACAGTCTATCCTGCCTGTCCAGACATGTAGCTCCATCTGACAGTCTATCCTGCCTGTCCAGACATGTAGCTCCATCTGACAGTCTATCCTGCCTGTCCAGACATGTAGCTCCATCTGAGTCTATCCTGCCTGTCCAGACATGTAGCTCCATCTGAGTCTATCCTGCCTGTCCAGACATGTAGCTGTAACTGACAGTCTATCCTGCCTGTCCAGACATGTAGCTCCATCTGACAGTCTATCCTGCCTGTCCAGACATGTAGCTCCATCTGACAATCTATCCTGCCTGTTCAGACATGTAGCTCCATCTGAGTCTATCCTGCCTGTCCAGACATGTAGCTCCATCTGAGTCTATCCTGCCTGTCCAGACATGTAGCTGTAACTGACAGTCTATCCTGCCTGTCCAGACATGTAGCTCCATCTGACAGTCTATCCTGCCTGTCCAGACATGTAGCTCCATCTGAGTCTATCCTACCTGTCCAGACATGTAGCTCCATCTGAGTCTATCCTGCCTGTCCAGACATGTAGCTCCATCTGAGTCTATCCTGCCTGTCCAGACATGTAGCTGTAACTGACAGTCTATCCTGCCTGTCCAGACATGTAGCTCCATCTGACAGTCTATCCTGCCTGTCCAGACATGTAGCTCCATCTGAGTCTATCCTACCTGTCCAGACATGTAGCTCCATCTGAGTCTATCCTGCCTGTCCAGACATGTAGCTGCATCTGAGTCTATCCTGCCTGTCCAGACATGTAGCTCCATCTGACAGTCTATCCTGCCTGTCCAGACATGTAACTCCATCTGAGTCTATCCTGCCTGTCCAGACATGTAGCTCCATCTGAGTCTATCCTGCCTGTCCAGACATGTAGCTGTATCTGACAATCTATCCTGCCTGTTCAGACATGTAGCTGTATCTGACAGCCTATCCTGCCTGTCCAGACATGTAGCTGTATCTGACAGTCTATCCAGCCTGTTCAAACATGTAGCTGTATCTGACAGCCTATCCTGCCTGTCCAGACATGTAGCTGTATCTGACAATCTATCCTGCCTGTCCAGACATGTAGCTGTATCTGACAATCTATCCTGCCTGTTCAGACATGTAGCTGTATCTGACAGCCTATCCTGCCTGTCCAGACATGTAGCTGTAACTGACAGTCTATCCTGCCTGTCCAGACATGTAGCTGTATCTGACAGTCTATCCTGCCTGTCCAGACATGTAGCTGTATCTGACTGTCAGACTGTAAGACATAGTGAAAATGTACCAGTGCTCCACTTTAATGACCATCACACACTGCTACTGTACATTTCTGAATACTTCATTGGTATCCACTACATGAGATATTGTCAAACCGTTCTTCTTATGATTATCTTATGATAGAGAGAAAGTGTCATCCATACAGATGTGCTAGTTATGAAAATTGACACTGTCACACACATGTAATCACACACACACACACACACACACACACACACACACACACACACACACACACACACACACACACACACACACACACACACACGCACACAGACACAGACACAGACACACACACAGACACAGACACACACACAGACACACAGACACACAGACACAGACACAGACACACACACAGACACACAGACACACACACAGAGTGACCCTTACCCTTGTTGATGTTGGCCTGTGTGTAGGAGTATCCAGGTGACTGTCCTGTCTTCCGGCCAAACAGGCCCCAGAGGTTAGGTCCCACCTTGTGTCGCCCCCCCTCATCCACCGTGTGGCACTGGGAACACTTCTGGACAAAAGCCTTCTTCCCTTTCTCTGTGTCCCCCATTGCAACTTACTCTCTGTCCTGGTCAGAAAGAGAACTCTGCTGTCTGCCTAAATAAAACAAAGGTTGAGTAGCAATTATGGAAACAAGCTACATTTAGTGTAGTTACGTGTAGCCTCATGACACCAATATATAATCTATGGTATGCATGTCAGGATATGTATCGTCGATTAGTACTGACATGTCCCATTTCTCCCAATGATGTCACTATATTTTGTGTGTGGAACATTTTCGCCCCTTGCACAGTGGAGAACCCAGTTATTAACCAGCCTGGTCTAATAGACTAGACGTACCATAGTAAATGTAAATCCAAATTACTCAAATTAGTATGATATGTTATGTTTGGTATGGTTACATAAGACAGAAGGTTACTTAACCCTTGTGTAGTCTTAACATTCTGTATACTCCCCTTGTCCTAAGGGTAAAAAATGGTCCGCCTTCTATAAACCCCTAAAATAAAGCAGCTTAATTGAATTTTAAACCCCAAATATATTTTGCATGAAGAAACAACCTGTCATTCGTCACAAACTTCATGAATATCTGGGTTTTCCCTCTTCACAATGCAGAAAGACTGCATTTAATCAGTGGACACCACTTGTTTTTATTACAACACACCTGTAATAATTGATTTCTTTACTAAAGCAGGGGTTTATTATTATTATTGCTAAAGGTACTGCATAGGCGTAAACATACATTTTTTAGCAAGAGATAGCACTTGTATAGCCTAAGAAAGTATCAGAAATGTGCAGACAGTTGTTTTGACTGCATTTTAATGAAGGGAAACAATAACGGTCTTGAACATGTTTGGCAACATAGTGATATATTCTTACAGTTGAAGATGGAAGTTTACGTACACTTTAGCCAAATACATTTAAAACTCACTTTTCACAATTCCTGACATTTAATCCGAGTAAAAATGCCCTGTCTTGAGTCAGTTAGGATCACCACTTTATTTTAAGAATGTGAAATGTCAGAATAGAGAATGATTTATTTCAGCTTTTATTTCTTTCATCACATTCCCAGTGGGTCAGAAGTTTACATACACTCAATTAGTATTTGGTAGCATTAACTTGGGTCAAACATTTTGGGTAGCAAACGGAAAAGTATTTGAAGGAGCAGCATCCCCCCAACATCCTCCGACATAAATGGGCAATGAATACTGACTTGTATCCTGGGTGACCATACAAAACATAACATATCACACTAAATGGAGTATCTCTTATTTAGTTACAGAATAATGTGAAATGCTCTGAGACCAGGTTGAGTTAACGCCCACCTCAGGTAGGAAAATATCCAGTACATTTAATCCGGATAAAATGTAATCAGTCTATTTAGAAATAGTTCATAAAATAACCATACATGGTCTCACAAATGTTGTATCCAGAGAACTATATAGATATTCACAAAATGTTGTTTCGGTTTCGACTGAAGGCTACAAAAACAGAGAGAATAGGAAACACCTACAACTGATAGTTGTTGGTATGTTTTGAAGAGCACAAACTCCCAAAAATGAATGAATAGATAATAGTTGTCTAAATGTTTTAATGAACAGGTAAAGGCAACAAACAGCAGCTCACCTGTTGAAAGATGAAAGTGTGTCTGATTCTCAAGTAAATTACCCCACCTTTACAAAGTGTTTCAGAAACTTGACACAGAGCATATTTTGTACCTTCTCGTGGCTACGCCCCAAGAAAACCCATTAGTATTGGAAAGTAGAGCTGTCAAACACAACTTTCTCAAATTTCACGATGATCCCTGTTGAATAAGCCATGAATCACCATGCTGAAAAAAATATATTTTATAAGCGCGTCGATTGAGCAATATATTGGAAGCGATGCCAGCTATGCGAGTCACACACATTTCCTATGGTAAGCCTATTAAACCTATTGAATAACTGAAACAGTTGTAGGAATAATAGACTCTAAGCAGCTTGTGTGAAACAATGGAAAACTAAGATATAGCAGGCAGAAAAGGGACTAGAAATCGGTAGCTATTAATGTTTGCAACCAGATGTTTATTTTGTTGACAGTAAAACAAATTAACTAATCTTTGTTTCTTGTACTTTGTGAGGTATCTCTCTTCATTTATCAGGAAACAGCTAGATGTTTGGGATGTGTGTGTGTGTGTGTGTATGTGTGTGTGCTATACATTAGCCTCAGTTATGGAAGTAGAACGACTGTCGCCTGCCAGTGACATGGCTGTCACGGCGTCGGTCCTGTAGAACGAGTCCTGAATCTCCAACAGAACCGATTGGAACCCAAACAACCCTCAACCCCCACGGCTCTTTAGCCCCAACCCCCACTGCCTGTACCTCCTTGTTCCCCTCCAGGGAAGCTCCCCTGGATCACTCCTTCATCCCAGAACCAATGTAGAAACAACAAACAAAAAATCTATGTGACGTGTAATGGAAACGGCATATATAGGATACATTTTGTACCTTCTACAGGGGTGTATTTCATTATTGCGACAAATGATAATGGAAACGGTGTTTTTCTAATTAATTAGGATTTGCCAAATCATTTTGAAGGTATGCACATGATGTCATCACATAGGGTACTATGGGGTAACAAGCCCCCTCTAAGAACAATGTCTAATTGCTGACACAAAAATGCAACATTTGGAAATATAAACATTGGTATGTGGATGAAGATCATGTTTAGGCAAATAAACTATAAATTGAAATAAATTGCTACCGTTTACACTTTTTGAGTTATTTCATGAAATATTGTTTTTAGAATTTAGGCGTTTTTCAATTACCCGATGGGAGAGATGCCAATTGAAAAGTGCTCTCTTAAAAACGTAGATAGCTATCTAGTTATATGACATAAAATGCTGTGTAAAATAGCTAAAAGGCTATAAAGTTGCATTAACTGTAAAGCTATCAGTCACTAGTGGAAATATTTATACCTATTTATACTGCTCCAGAGTCCAATAGCATCAAGCTTTACACCGACACTTGGCATGGCGCATGGTGATCTTAGGCGTGTGTGTGGCTGACAAACAGTTATAGTGGTGACATTGCTTCCAAAGACAGTTTGAAACTCGGTAGTGAGTGTTGCAACCGAGGACAGACGATTCAGACGGACGCGCTTCAGCACTCGCCTGTCCTGTTCTGTGAGCTTGTGTGGCCTACCACTTCGCGGCACAGTCGCTGTTGCTCCTAGACGTTTCCACTTCACAATAACAGCACTTACAGTTGAGCGGGGCAGCTCTAGCAGGGCAGAAATTTGAACAATTGACTTGTTGGAATGGTGGCATCCTACAATGGTGCCACGTTAAAAGTCACTTAGCTCTTCAGTAAAACCATTCTACTGCCAATGTTTGTCTATGGAGATTGCATGGCTCTGTGCTCGATTTTATACACCTACCTGAAATAGCCAAAACCACTAATTTGAAGTGGTGTCCATATACTTTTGTATATACACAGTGTAGTGTATATCGATATACTACATGTATGATGTATTGCTGTTTGATAGGCTACATTGCTGTTTCAAGAAGTGGAACTATGAGAAGTTGACATTTGGTAGATCACATTTAGGACCTGTCCATCATTCAGGACCTGTCCATGGTGCTGAAACGCTTCAAACAAATGACATCCAAATCAACGGTATAATCGGTATAGTCATTTTAATTTGTGCTTTACATGATTAAGTAACAATATGGCACCAACTTAACAATATTCATACATTACATAGGCTATTAGATAAATATGAGGAAAAGCCACAAGCCACGTTGTGGAAACAGCACGCTCTTCTGTGGTGTCAGAATTCGTTTAAAGTTCAAAAGAGTAAATCCAACTTCGACCTCTTTTCAATATGTTACAAATTTTCAAAATGTATATGTTATGAATTCCAATTTGTTGTTGCTAACTTTAGAGTTTTAGGGTTAGAGTCTCTTCTTCCTCTGAGCCAAAATCATAATATAATAGTCTTGATGCCGGAAGAATGAAAATATATTTACATTTTGAAATCATAGGCTTATAGACAATTAATATTGCTCCATCCGAAAGTCAATATTGTATCTAATCTTTTTTCCATAGGCTACTATTTTTTATAGTCAGTCATTATACCTTATGTTAAACATGCAACAAAAACACCATTATGCAACGTGGTCTCAAAGCATTTTGTATTATTCTGAGACATTCCATTTAGTATGATATGTTACATTTCATATGGTATATATTAATTTGTGGATGTCCATCATCCATTTCGTATCATATGTTACGAATTTCAATTCGTACAATATGTTACAAATTTGCAAAATGTAAAATATGTCACGAATTTGCAAAAGGTTGGCTAATGTTAGCTAGGGATGGCTAGGTGGCTAATGCTAACATTAGCTAAATGGCTAACGTTTTCAACATGTTATGAATTGCAATTCATACAATATGTTGTGAATTTGCAAAACGTACAATATGTTACAAATTTGCAAAGTGTATGATATGTTATGAATTCCAATTTGTTGTCGCTTTAGCTAGGGGTTAGAGTTAGGTGTTAATGTTAGGGTTAAGGTTAGGGTTAGGAGTTAGGTTAAAGGGTTAAGGTTAAGGTTAGGATTAGGGGAAGGGTAAACTAACATGCTAAGTAGTTGCAAAGTAGGTCAAAAGTAGTAAGTAGATTTACGCTTACTATGTTATGTCTAGTCTATGAGCCCAGTCTGCATTATATGTAAATGTAGGCCTACCTAATGTTTCCATTTGGCACGGGTTCAGACATGCGTGAGTAAAAGGCCATGGCTCGGAAAGGATACCTGTGGTAGAACTCATTCCTGCCCAACCTTGGTGGCAAGGTGGCAGAGGGCACTGTCCCGATCCGGGGACATTCAATACATGAGGTCATAAACGTTGCACCACACCCCTGTGCTCTTCCAAACCGTTGTGGTAAATTGAGGGTGGATTTGGGTGAGTGCGTGTCATCAGGTTGGGAGTTCCGGCCGAAGCGCAGTGGGAGGTTGGCGTGAAGGTGTAAAGGTTTGACCGGTGGCGGGTAGAGTCGGACCATGGTAGGTGCTGAGCTGACTTTTCCCCTGGTTGGGACTACGTTGATTTTGAAATCATCCACCTCGAGACTCCGTAGTATTTCATTGTTCGTCTGAAAAGCAAAATGCAGAAAAACACTTGAAATATTTCACCCCTTCAGTTTTTTTGTGTGTGAATAAAATGTAGAAAGAATTAGAAAAAATTATATTTTACATGTGGCCATTAAGGCCAGATTTTGTTTTAATTCATGGTGTGCATCATTGTCAGACTGATAGCTTATCAGAACAGGATAGGGCACATAAGAAAGACATAGGCTAGCCTTTTCTGTCCATTATACAGAAATCATTTAACCCCCTAGAGTCTAGGCCGGCCCCACGTGGAGATCTAATTAGCATAACAAAATAAAAATTCTAAATCAGTCCGTTAAAGCTAGAGATATCTGTTTGCATGGACTGCGTTTCAATCCAATGCATCCACCTATGTCTTCCTTCCGCATCTGCAGTGGAAGGTGACACAGCTACAGCGATGTTTGTCAGACCAGGAGACATATAGTTTACTGAAATTTAGTGCCAAAAAAAAGGGGTTAAATATGGGTCAATTAATTTTTTTAAATAAATCTAATCTTTCTTGTACTGTATCTCTCAGATATAGGACAGACACTTCAAAACATACTCCCTTTTGATTTATTTTTTGACCATCTGTTTTGCCATGTATGAATATATTATTCAATGCATTTCTATGGGCTAATAGTGGTAAGATCAAATTCAATGTTTCATCAAATACTTTAAAAATATGTTTGCGTGATACCTATTGGGAACCTAAAATTCTAAATTAAATAGCTAAATGATCTTTCGTATGAACATCTTAAATGTTCTACTAATTTAAGCCTACGCTTTCCTGTTTTCTCTGCTTTTATTACTTACTTTATGCTTCTTGTAAGTGCTCATTCAGCACTATGAGCTGCAATTATTTACAATTTTTTTAAATAAAGTTTACTATGAAAATAAGAATTATTTAAGATGCACTATGCAGAAATCGCTCTGCCATTTCCTGGTTGCTAAAACTCTAATAGTTTGCCAAACTTCAGTTTATGTGACAAAATAAGCTAGTATAGTGTAGAGAATCATTATACCATCTAAATCACTGTGAAATATATTTTCCATAACCAAAAATATTGTATTTTCAGCTGTTTGAAGCTGGTGTACAAAACAAAGTAAAAGACGCAAAAACAAAACTTAAGAAGGGAAGCATAGAAATAGTGCATATAGAACATATCCACCGCTTCTTAGACTTGCTTTCACTATAACGCACATTTCTATGTGAATTTGGTCTGGTTGCTAAAAAGTTATTGTCACTTTAAATAGCAATAATATAGGCTATCAAATAGCCATCTCTTAGAATGCCTACTTTATTATCTAATTGACATAAAGATGTATTTCGCTACATTTTACCAATTTTTTTCAAGATCCCTATAGCCAACACTACTACTTTAGAGGTAATTTTGGGTGTAGGTTTATGCTTACCTGAAGATGCTGTCGCTGTCTGTTGTTGTCGTCGGTCATGGACATTCTGTACACCCCAGAGTCAGAGGCCATCACCCCTTGGAACTCCACACATCCCAAAATAACCAAGGTGAATATCACCATCATCATAGTCGCAGTGGCAGGAAGCATCTTGTCTCTGTGGAACACTGAGTACAACACTTATAGCCTCTCTCCCTGACCGTCACCTGCTCTTAAAGGGTGCAGAAACACATACATACATTCGTGCACACACACACACACACACACACACACACACACACACACACACACACACACACACACACACACACACACACACACACACACACACACACACACACACACACACACAGCATTCACCAACCAGAATCATGAATGAACATATTGCCCACCCCGGAACTTCCTAATATGGCCCACATACAAAACATATTACATACACACAAATTCCCAATTCGCCACAGAACCATACATGAGCCCATATGAGCACATGCTCATTAAGCCCTCACACATTAGACACACATACAATTACATAACCGGAATGAACCAGTCATTGAACAGTGTCTGTCACGTTCCTGACCGGTTTTCTGTTATTTTGTATGTGGAAATCCGTTACAGAACCACCCACCAAATCAGAACCAAGCAGCGTATGTTCGAGCAGTGGAATACACAGGACTACTGGACTTGGGAGGACGAGCTGGATGGAAAAGGACCTTGGGCTCAACCAGGAGAATATCGCCGCCCCAAAGCTGAGCTGGAGGCAGCGAAAGCAGAGAGGAGGCGATATGAGGAGGCAGCAAGGAAGCAAGGCTGGAAGCCGGAGAATCAAGCCCAAAACCGCAGATATGAAGGTACGCGGCTAGCAAGGAAGCCCGAGAAGAAACCCCAAAAATTTCTTGGGGGGGGGCTAAGAGGTAGTGGGCCAAGGGCAGGTAGGAGACCTGCGCCCACTTCCCAGGCTAACCGTGGAGAGCGGGAGTACGGGCAGACACCGTGTTACGCAGTAGAGCGCACGGTGTCTCCTGTACGTGTTCATAGCCCGGTGCGGGTTATTCCACCTCCCCGCACTGGTAGGGCTAGATTGAGCATTGAGCCAAGTGCCATGAAGCCGGCTCTACATATCTGGCCACCAGTGCGTCTCCTTGGGCCGGCTTACATGGCACCAGCCTTACGCATGGTGTCCCCGGTTCGCCTACATAGCCCGGTACGGGTTATTCCACCTCCCCGCACTGGTCGGGCGACGGGGAGTATTCAACCAGGTAAGGTTGGGCAGGCTCGGTGCTCAAGGGAGCCAGTACGCCTGCACGGTCCGGTATTTCCGGCGCCACCTTCCCGCCCCAGCCCAGTACCACCAGTGCCTACACCACGCACCAGGCTTCCAGTGCGTTTCCAGAGCCCTGTTCCTCCTCCACGCACTCTTCCTATGGTGCGTGTCTCCAGCTCAGTGCCTCCAGTTCCGGCACCACGCACTAAGCCTCCTGTGCGTCTCCAGAGCCCTGTACGCACTGTTCCTTCTCCCCGTACTCGTCCTGATGTGCGTGCCCTCAGCCCGGTGCCACCAGTGCCGGTACCACGCACCAGGTCCATAGTGCGTTTTGAGAGTCCAGTGTGCCCTGTCCCTGCTCCCCGCACTAGCCTGAAGGTGCGTGTCCTTAGCCCGGTGCCTCCAGTTCCGGCACCACGCACCAGGCCTACAGTGCGCCTCATCCGGCCATCTGAGCCATCCGTCTCCCCAGTGCCATCTGAGCCATCCGTCTCCCCAGCGCCATCTGAGCCATCCGTCTCCCCAGCGCCATCTGAGCCATCCGTCTCCCCAGCGCCATCTGAGCCATCCGTCTCCCCAGCGCCATCTGAGCCATCCGTCTCCCCAGCGCCATCTGAGCCATCCGTCTGCCCAGTGCCGTCTGAGCCATCCGTCTGTCTCGAGCCATTAGAGCCGCCCGTCTGTCCCGAGCCGTCAGAGCCGTTAGTCAGTCAGGAGCCGCTAGAGCCATTCGTCAGTCAGGATCTGCCAGAGCCGCCAACCAGACAGGATCTGCCAGAGCCGCCAACCAGACAGGATCTGCCAGAGCCGCCAACCAGACTGGATCTGCCAGAGCCGCCAACCAGACAGGATCTGCCAGAGCCGTCAGTGAGCCATGAGCGTCCAGAGCCGTCAGCCAGCCATGAGCGTCCAGAGCTGTCAGCCAGCCATGAGCGTCCAGAGCCGTCAGCTAGCCATGAGCGTCCAGAGCCGTCAGCGAGCCATGAGCGTCCAGAGCCGTCAGCCAGCCATGAGCGTCCAGAGCCGTCAGCCAGCCATGAGCGTCCAGAGCCGTCAGCGAGCCATGAGCGTCCAGAGCCGTCAGCCAGCCATGAGCGTCCAGAGCCGTCAGCTAGCCATGAGCGTCCAGAGCCGTCAGCCAGTCATGAGCTGCCCCTCAGCCCAGAGCTGTCATTTATCCAGAACTGCCCCTCAGTCCAGAGCTGTCTCTCTGTCCGGAGCTGCCCTTCAGTCCGGAGTTGCCCCTCTATCCTGAGTTGCCCCTCTATCCTGAGCTACCTCTCTATCCTGACCTACCTCTCTGTCCTGAGCTACCTTATCCCGGTGCTGCCCCTTGTCCCGGTGCTGCCCCTTATCTTAAGGTTGCCAGTTAAATTAAGTGGGTGTAAGATGAGGGTGGTCATTCTAAGGGGGAGACGTAAGCTGGGATTGACTATGGTGGGGTGGGGACCTCGCCCAGAGCCTGAGCCACCACCGTGGTCAGACGCCCACCCAGACCCTCCCCTAGACTTTTGGTGGTGCGTTCGGAGTACGCACCTTGAGGGGGGGGTTATGTCACGTTCCTGACCGGTTTTCTGTTATTTTGTATGTGTTTGACGGTCAGGGCGTGAGTTTGGGTGGGTAGTCTATGTTATGTGTTTCTATGTTGGTTTAAGGGTGACCTGATATGGCTCTCAATTAGAGGCAGGTGGTTTTCATTTCCTCTGATTGAGAGCCATATTAAGGTAGGTATTTTCACATTGATTGTTGTGGGTGGTTGTCTCCTGTGTCTGTGTTTGTCGCGCCACACGGGACTGTTTCGGTTTGTTTGTTTGTTCGTTCATGTATGTAGTCTGTTTCCTGTTCATGCGTTCTTCACGTTATATGTAAGTTCGTTAGTTCAGGTCTGTCTACATCGTTTATTTGTTTTGTAGTTTATCAAGTGTATTTCGTTTCGTCTTCGTCTTGTTTAATAAATCATTATGTCTAACTACCACGCTGCGTTTTGGTCGAATCCCTGCTCCTCCTCTTCGGATGAAGAGGAGGAGGAAATCCGTTACAGTGTCCCATCTGCCCTGCTGGACATGTGTATACACACACACTAAAATGCATGAGAAGAGTATTTGTGACAGGTGAGCATTCATTTACTAATTAGTAGAGCTTCTTTGTGGTCATGGTAACAGAGAGCATTGCAAGGAACGTTGGAGGAAACGTCCTCTTCTGAACTCATAATTTCCTGTGTGTAAGGCTTGGAACCATATAATTAGGAATTAGAACGCTAACAATTTAATAGGATCTCTATTGCCTCTGAAGCTAAGCAGGGTTGGTCCTGGTTGTTATCTGGATGGGAGACCAGATGCTGCTGGAAGTGGTGTTGGAGGGCCAGTAAAAATAAATATCCCAATGCCCCAGGGCAGTGATTGGAGACATTGCCATGTGTAAGGTGCCGTCCTTCGGATGGGACGTTAAACTGATGTCCTGACTCTCCGTGGTCACTAAAGATCCCATGGCACTTATCGTAACAGTAGGGGTGTCAACCTCGGTATTCTGGTTAAATTCCCAATCTGGCCCTCATTCCATTATGGCCACCTAATCAACCCCTGCTTCCAATTGGCTCATTTCATCCACCCTCCTCTCCCCTGTAACTATTCCCCAGGTCATTTCTGAAAATGAGAATGTGTTCTCAGTCAACTTACCTGGTAAAATAAAGGTAAAATAAATTTACAAATAAATATGGTTGGAACTAGAGAAGAGTGTTGGGCATTCAGATGTCTGGATTCTGTAATCAGCACTTGATTACTATAGACTGGATCAGTACTTTCAATGAAGTATCTCGCACACCATTACATTTGTTAGAATGCATCTGGAATGCATTTCAAGGCAGATCGTTGGTTTTGAAAATGGTGACAGGTAGCCTAGCGGTTAAGTAACCGAAAGGTTGCAGGTATGAATCCCCGAGCCGGCTAGGTGAAAAATCTGGCGATCTGCCCTTGAGCAAGGCACTTAATCCTAATTGATCCTGTAAGTCGCTCTGGATGAGATCGTCTGCCAAACGATGTAAATGTAAGATGACCTGATTGTATTGCCGTGGTTGTGTAAGGTCCTTCACATGGTGTGATAAATTATTAGTCAGTGAATACCTCAGTCATCCAATCACAGAGACATTCTAAGTACTGGTGTGTTTCTTTCTTTGTTCTGTGTAAGCTGTACATGAGCATTTGTGACTTCTTATTGTTCAGTTAACTCAAGGTTATATTTTACCCTTGGGTCACTCATGATGACAGGGGAGGAAATTTGCAACTCATTTCAGTTTTTAATTTATTTTTGGAAAAAAAAGTCAAACTTACTGTGTATTTCAGTTATTAGTTGATAGAGACAAGAATGTGACTTGTTAATAGTCGAGAAAAGCAGGCGACAATTATCAACACTATGCTTCTAATTAATGCCTGTCTATAGCATTCTTTCCCTGTGTATTGTGGTGCTATAGAGGGCTCATCTAAAAAAGATATATACCTCTGTCTCACTATTGACTCCCTGTCAAAACAAAGGTTAAATAAAACATTCTGATCTTTTGCCACTAATTGGTCTTTCGACCAATTATATCAGATATTTTGCCAATAATTGGCCTGCCAGCCATAGCCTACTAATATTCAGCCGTTAATGAAGAGAGTGTGGTGTGCAACAAGCTCTCAGTCTCACGGCAGAATTAGACGCTCATCCCTGTTTCTCAAACATCAAATTTCAAAGTTGTTCCAAACTTTAAATTTTGAAGAGTTTAAGGTTAAGTTTAGGCATTAACTTGACATGCAACCTTCTGCACCAGAGGCAGATGCTTACGACCATCAGCCATCCGTCCACAACACCCTGGCAAAACCGAAACCTACTCAAAGGTAACAGTGCTCACTGTTGCCCCTAGTGGCCGGTTACCACGTCATCGTCCTCAGACATGGATGGACGTCTAATCCTGACTTGTATCACAGGTGACCTGTTTGGTGGTGTAGCCTGCATCTAGGTAACAGCTAGTGGAATGCAGTAAAATATTCCTGTGGGAAAATAAGGTAATTGTGAGAGGGATTGATAGGTCATCAACACTTTAATTAACTGTTCAGCGAATAACATCTTCGCCGTCATGACGTCTGTCATTCCACATTCTGATTATGACTGAAAGTGGTTTTGTTTGAATTAATTATTTACTCACTATGTTTGTATTTTCATGGAGGTGACACTGAATAAGAGAAATGTTAATTAGTTAATTACAATCGAAATGGAAATATTTATTTGATCCAAATGTCACAACCTGACATTGTTAACATTATTAACACCCCTTCCTCTCTCTCTCGCTGTCTCTCTCTCTTCTTCTGTCTCGATCTCTCTCTCTCTCTCTTCTTCTGTCTCGATCTCTCTGTCTCTCTCTCTTCTTCTGTCTCGATCTCTCTGTCTCTCTCTTCTTCTGTCTCGATCTCTCTGTCTCTCTCTCTTCTTCTGTCTCGATCTCTCTGTCTCTCTCTCTTCTTCTGTCTCGATCTCTCTGTCTCTTTCTCTTCTTCTGTCTCGATCGCTCTGTCTCTCTCTCTTCTTCTGTCTCGATCTCGCTGTCTCTCTCTCTTCTTCTGTCTCGATCTCGCTGTCTCTCTCTCTTCTTCTGTCTCAATCTCTCTGTCTCTCTCTCTTCTTCTGTCTCGATCTCGCTGTCTCTCTCTCTCTCTCTGCTTCTGTCTCGGTCTCTTTGTCCCTCTCTCTCTCTCTCTCTGTCACTCTCTCTTCTCTCTCTTCCTCTGTCTCAGTCTCAGTCCCTCTGTCTCTCTCTCTGTCACTCTCTCTTCTCTCTCTCTCTGTTGCTCTCTCTCCCTCTCTCTTCTCTCTCTCCCCCTCTCTCTAGCTGACCCCAGTTCTTACACACAGACATGGGTCAGCATTTACATGTCTCTCTAAGTTACACTCAGACAGATATCCCCCCTATATCCATCCTTCTCTTTCTTGTCCCTCTACAGTAACTATCCCTCTCCTCTCCTCTTCTCCACTCATCTCTTTCTTCTCTCTTTATTTTTAGCAGAAGACGGTGAGAATCGGGGAGAAGGAGATTGAGAAAGGCCGAGTCAGAGAAAGGGAGTATATGAGAAACACAGACATAAAGAAGAAATTAGATAGCAAGAGGAGACAAACGATGGAAGAAGAAAGATAGTGAGACTGAAAGATAGGAGAGAAAGAAGGAGTGAAAAGGGGATTAGATGGGTAGACCGCAGGAACATGTCGGTCTGTCTGTCTGGTACATGTCCAACGGCGTTCCCAGAATTCCGGCAGTGCATAGGGACACTGATGAATGGGAATGTGGCTTCATCCCCCAGGGAGTAGATTTATGGTTTTATCATATCCTCCTCCTCTCTCACTGAGACATGTGGCTGGGTCATTATAATGGTGGACAGTTTGAGAACATGACACACACACACACACACACATACACACACACATACACACACACTGTTCACCCTCAGATTATGATCTTTAAAATCCCTGTATGCAGCACCCCCCCCCCCCCATCGTAACTTCTGATTTATACATATCATCCGATCTCTATGCTCTGTGATCCCACTCAAGTCACTGACTCCCTGTAGAGCAGGTAGTCACCAGTCAGCAGATTCACCACATCTAAAAGCCAATTAGATTTCTGTGGCCTTGATACTCTGACTCAACTCAATGGTTCATAAACGAGTAGATATGTTTCCATGGTTGCTGGGTTCATGAGCAGTGGAAGAAGTATAACTGTGTGGTTGGACAGTTCAAAATCAAGACGTTCTGATATTGAATATTGATGTTCAATTGGGTGAGGAGAAGACTGAAGGACTCAGGGGTTCATTTGATTTCAGTCAAAGCGTTCAAGCTTCTATCAGCTGTTGGAGCTATGGGAAGACATGATGAAAAGTGGTGTAAGTGATCTCTTCTTTTCAGGGATATATTATTGTGAGTGATCTCTTCTTTTCAGGGATATATTATTGTAAGTGATCTCTTCTTTTCAGGGATATATTCTTTCAAGTGATCTCTTCTTGTCAGGGATATATTATTGTAAGTGATCTCTTCTTGTCAGGGATATATTATTGTAAGTGATCTCTTCTTTTCAGGGATATATACTTGTAAGTGATCTCTTCTTGTCAGGGATATATTATTGTAAGTGATCTCTTCTTTTCAGGGATATATACTTGTAAGTGATCTCTTATTTTCGGGGATATATTATTGTAAGTGATCTCTTCTTGTCAGGGATATATTATTGTAAGTGATCTCTTCTTTTCAGGGATATATACTTGTAAGTGATCTCTTCTTTTCAGTGATATATTATTGTAAGTGATCTCCTCTTTTCAGGGATATATACTTGTAAGTGATCTCTTCTTGTCAGGGATATATTATTGTAAGTGATCTCTTCTTTTCAGGGATATATTATCGTAAGTGATCTCTTCTTGTCAGGGATATATACTTGTAAGTGATCTCTTCTTTTCAGGGATATATACTTGTAAGTGATCTCTTCTTTTCAGTGATATATTATTGTAAGTGATCTCTTCTTTTCAGGGATATATACTTGTAAGTGATCTCTTCTTGTCAAGGATATATTATTGTAAGTGATCTCTTCTTTTCAGGGATATATTATTGTAAGTGATCTCTTCTTTTCAGGGATATATTCTTTCAAGTGATCTCTTCTTTTCAGGGATATATACTTGTAAGTGATCTCTTATTTTCAGGAATATATTATTGTAAGTGATCTCTTCTTGTCAGGGATATATACTTGTAAGGGATCTCTTCTTTTCAGGGATATATTCTTTCATGTGATCTCTTCTTTTCAGGGATATATACTTGTAAGTGATCTCTTCTTTTCAGGGATATATTCTTTCATGTGATCTCTTCTTTTCAGGGATATATACTTGTAAGTGATCTCTTCTTGTCAGGGATATATTATTGTAAGTGATCTCTTCTTGTCAGGGATATATACTTGTAAGTGATCTCTTCTTGTCAGGGATATATTATTGTAAGTGATCTCTTCTTGTCAGGGATATATTATTGTAAGTGATCTCTTCTTGTCAGGGATATATTATTGTAAGTGATCTCTTCTTGTCAGGGATATATTATTGTAAGTGATCTCTTCTTTTCAGTGATATTATTGTAAGTGATCTCTTCTTTTCAGGGATATATTCTTTCAAGTGATCTCTTCTTTTCAGGGATATATACTTGTAAGTGATCTCTTCTTTTCAGGGATATATTCTTGTAAGTGATGTCTTCTTGTCAGTGATATATTCTTCTAAGTGATTCTTCATGGTGTCTTTTGTGCCTTTCACTTGTTCTCTTAAGTTTTTGAGTGGTAGGGTGGGGATACTGTGCACATTTTTTTCTGGCCAGCAGATGGCATACTTCAACACATCAATGACTTTTAAATATTCCGTTCCCAGGCAACCCAGTTGATGAGAAGTGGATGATACAATAATAGAAAATGGCCACATTTTTGAAAACAATAACGAAATGTGTTGACATTGACTTTCTGAGTATTTGTAATTCATAGACGATTTAATTTTGTGTTGGGCACAGAATAAAGGGCAAATAATAACATGATGTGAGGAAAGGGTCTCATTTCAAAGACGTAACAGCCACATGATGGTGCTCAAACACATCTCTTATCTGTCACCATGTTTTTACTTCTGAGCATGAGGGAGGAGCCTCTATAAAGAACTTGATTAACATGAGGGAGTGGTTATGAAGCTGGAGGGAGGACCTTGGTCATGTGGGTGTTGTTTAGTAGGCCATTGGCTAGAAGGTATTGTCGAATCAGAAGCATTCCTCGGCCAGCTCCCTTCAGAAAATGGCTGCAGAGCAGGAGAGTTAATTGGGGAACAGGGAGAACAGGAAATTGAGAAAATTAGGCATGATGAGAGAATGTAGGGATGGGGGGGAGGATATTTTTAGATGTGTATGTTCAAACAAATGAGCCATGATGAGAGGATGGGGGGATGGGGGGGGGGATTTTTTTATGTGTATGTTCAAATGCATGTTTTGACTTTTGTACACAAAGAACATGGTGTCCACTACAAACTGATGTGCCACAACATTTTCATTTTGTCCACAGATATGTTATGCAACATGGGGCGTTCAAGTGGGCATAGATACACATCTGGCAGGAGACAGCTGTGGACACTGGGCTAAACGGGTAAAACAAGCAGAAATGTAGTGAAACAGAGAGTGGTATAGCCAGCACCAAAGAAATGGTGAGCAATATACACAACAGACGACAGGAAGTGAAGAAAGAAAGAAAGAAAGAAATCGTAAGAGAAACAGAAGACAGAGCTGTGCAGAGAAAGAGAGAAAACAAGAGAGGGTGAGAAACAGACTTTTCCCCCCTCACTCTCTATTGACCCCTGACCCTGCTCTCAGTTGGACAGCCAGTGTGGCTGCTGGTCAGAGGGGGCAAAGGTCACGCTGAGGGGAGGGAAGAGGGGAGGGAGTGAGCGGTCGAGGTTAGGAGTATATGACCCCTCACCCACTACTCTGAGACTAAACTACTCTGAGACTAAACGAGAGAGAGAGAGAGATTGTTTGAAAGAGATGGTATGCCTTATCCTAAACAGAAGTCCAATCATATACAACGGGTGGAATTCCTATTTTTAGAGCCTATACTCCGAGTCGATACTCACCAAATAATAAGGAATTCCCCTTGACCATGCTCACTAATTGGGGAAAACAAACATTATTTCCTTTTGACCCCCATTGTAAAAGAGCCAACTTCGTTGCCGATTTTTTGTTATACAGAAATAACAAAACATGCTGAAAAGCTGCTGTGTTGTTCAATGTACATGTAACCAGGTCAAAAATCCCAACCTATGGTTCACAATGCTCCCACATAGGGAAATAGAGCCTGTGAGAAGAGCCCTGTGGCTACAAGCTATTCGGCGTGGGAGAGTTGGAAATGTGGGGACCAGGTGTCCAAGTAGGATACACATAGCTATGAGTGTGGAAAACATTTCATCACAGGTAAGACATTTAACTTGTTTAGTACAGTCCGTTTGTATCTCCACTCACTACTTGTAGCTGTATAGTCTGTTTGTTTTTGTTGTTGGTTTTGGCTATCTTAATCTTTATGTCGGTAGCTAGCTCACGTGGCTGCTAGCACCATCATGAATAGGGTCATGAAGGAAGCCCTACAATATTACATTTTTCTAAATAGTGAGAAAGTTTGGGAGCAGGCAATTAAAAAATATATATATTTTAAATGTAGTTTTGTAATTGACTAAAACAAGCAGACATTGGCCATATACACACCCCCTTGGTCCTTATAAAGCACCATGTGCTGCGGACAATGGCTGTTCTTAGGCACAACGCATCACAGAGTGCCTGGATACAGCCCTTAGCTGTGGTATATTGGCCATATAACACAAACCCCCGAGGTGCCTTATTGCTGTTACAGTGCATTCGGAAAGTATTCAGACCCCTTGACCTTTTCTACATTTTGTTACGTTACAGCTTTATTCTAAAATGGATTAAATCGTTTTTTTCCCTCATCAATCTAAACACAATACCCCATAATGACAAAGCAAAAAATAATATCCCATTTACGTAAGTATTCAGACCCTTTACTCAGTACTTTGTTGTAGCACCTTTGGCAGCGATTACAGCCTTGAGTCTTCTTGGGTATGACGCTACAAGCTTGGCACAGCTGTATTTTTGGGAGTTTCTCCCATTCTTCTCTGCAGATCCTCTCTAGCTCTGTCAGGTTGGATGGGGAGCGTGGCTGCTTAGCTATTTTCAGGTCTCTCCAGAGATGTTCGATTGGGTTCAATTCTGGGCTCTGGCTGGTTTTCATCAAGGATCTCTCTGTACTTTTCTCAGTTCATCTTTCCCTAGATTCTGACTAGTCTCCCAGTCCCTGCCACTGAAAAACATCTCCACAGCATGATGCTATCACCACCATGCTTCACCGTAGGGATGGTGCCAGGTTTCCTCCAGACGTGACGCTTGGCATTCAGGCCAAGGAGTTCAATCTTGGTTTCATCAGACCAGAGAATCTTGTTTATCATGGGATGAGAGTCTTTAGGTGCCTTTTGACAAACTCCAAGCGGGCTGTCATGTGCCTTGCACTGAGGAGTGGCTTCCGTCTGGCCCCTCTACCATAAAAGCCTGATTGGTGGAGTGCTGCAGAGATAATTGTCCTTCTGGAAGGTTCTCCAATCTCCACAGAGGAACTCTGGAGCTCTGTCAGTGACCATCGGGTTCTTTGTCACCTCCCTGACCAAGGCCCTTCTTCCCCGATTGCTCAGTTTGGCCGGGAGGCCAGCTCTAGAAAGTCTTGGTGGTTCCTAACGTCTTCTATTTAAGAATTATGGAGGCCAGTGTGTTTTTGTGGACCTTCAATGCTGCAGAAATGTTGTGGTACCCTTCCCCAGATCTGTGCCTCGACACAATCCTGTCTCGGAGCTCTACGAACAATTCCTTCCACCTTATGGCCTGTTTTCTTCTCTGACATGCACTGTCAACTGTGGGACCTTATATAGACAGGTGTGTGACTTTCCAAGTCATGTCCAATCAATTGAATTTACCAAAGGTGTACTCCAATCAACTTGTAGAAACATCTCAAGGATGATCAATGGAAACAGGATGCACCTGAGCTCAACATCGAGTCTCATGGTAAAGGGTCTGAATACTGTAAATAAGGTATTTATATTTTTTATTACTAATACATTTGCAAAAATTTGAAAAAAACTGTTTTCACTTTGTCATTATGGGGTATTTATTGTGTGTATATTGATGAGGATTTTTTTTATTTCATAAATTTTAGAATAAGGCTGTTACGTAACAAAATATAGAAAAAGTAAAGGGGTCTGAATACTTTCCAAAGGCACCCTATAAACTGGTTACCAACGTAATTAGAGCAGTAAAAATACATGTTTTGTCATACCCGTGGTATACGGTCTGATATATCACGGCTGTCAGCCAATCAGCATTCAGGGCTCGAACCAACCAGTTTATAATGCTTAATAATACACTTGAGTCCATGTGTTATGACATTTTTACCATGGCTGTGGTGGTCTACTTGGCTTCGCCTCGTCACAGCCATAATAAAAATGTCATAACACAGGACCTCTCATGTATATCAGTGCTGACTTGGGCTAGAGCTCACCGGAGCTGACTACCGGCACCACAAATGTTCTACTGCTTAGCTCCTGTTCCTCTTGTAGAATATTAGAGCAAAGGATTGTGGAGCACCTGCACCTAAATATAAACGGTACCAGCACCCAGAATGAGTACCGGAACCTATTTCAGTCCAAGACAAGCACTGCCTGTATTATTGTTTAAATTTAAATCGTTCATTTTCTAGCCATCACCTGAATGTCATCTTGATCAAAACAAAATCTAAGAGTGGAGTTTGAAATTCAATCAAGTTTGAATTTGCCTGTTTTTGATAAACCAGGCCAAGAGATGGACCTCTGAGATATACTTGCTAACAGAGACTATACAGTCATATACTATAAGTTACCTTGCACTTTGAAGTCATTCGGATGCAGGATACAGTGCGTGGCTTATTAGCTAATCCATTAATTACCTAACCTTGTGCTTTGCTGAAAAAAAATGACGTCCATTGTGGTATGAGTCAGATTGACCCGCACCGTTTAAACACACTCTACACAGTCAAAGAACCAAATAAAACAGCTCAAACTAGATTTTGTCTTGTCAGATCTTTCAAAAAGAAGAAATACAAGAACATTTGATTTCAAAACTCTATATTTAAGAACTATTTGCTAATCATATTTCCTTTCTCACAAACAAACATTTTCTGTTTGGAGCTCATTTTTGCATGTCTGTGTCAGAGATCTGCTGCTTTTGCACTGAGAAGGAGACGCTTGGGAAAGCTCCTTTTCACCCAAACATCATTATAAAGGTGCATCCAGAACCAGTCAAAACAAAATACATCAAAGACACTTGTTCATTTCGGACCTGTGCAAATATCTATACACATGAAAGCCTCCGGGTCAAAATGACCCACAACATCATGTTTGTAAACAAAATCTACACAGACATTCCACAACACATCAGTGTGTCCACATTTTGAAGTTAGGTTCATGACCCTAAATGAGGAAAAGTCATTTAATTTCCTGGAGAAAAAGAGGTTAACTAGTATTTTAGACAACTCAAAAGTGGAAATAGGTAAAATTGATCCACAACATAATAGGAGGGTTAATCAACCTTCTGGCATGTTAGGGCAACACAAGAGATGATATCTCATGAAACTGATTCAACTAAATCATCTCACCAAAGTCTCTCTCTTTCTCTCTCTCCTTGTCTGTTTTAAATATATATCTCTTTCTCTCTTTCACTCTCTCTCTCACTCTCTCTCTTCTCCCCCTCTCTGTTCAGAGTAGGAAGTGAGTCAACAGGGTCAGGAGTAGGGGTCAACCTCAGAGGGTCAAACCTGCCAGTCAAACTAATCCATCTCTGAACTGAGGATTATGTTATCAGGAACCATTATTGCAAAACGACCAAAGTCATCTGCATCTTTGTTTGTAAAATGGTAGATAGACATTTTGGTTGAAAAGAAATCAACCGAACATGAAATTGTAATGGTTTGGCATCACAGATATGTGCGTGTCAATGTGTGTAACAGACAGAGTGGTCCAGTTAAATATTATATTTCCTAGTGTACGGTTCAATCTATTCTCATCATAGCTTAACACACACGCACAAAGCCGTGCACACACACACACATACACCGTGTCAGGCAGGCTGGCCGGCTGGGGATATAAAGGCCAGTGTGGGGTTTCAGTTTCAATCTACTGCAGGCTAGCTCAGAACACTGATGATGTCATCAGCACACAGCTGTCAGAATCCCTCTCCACCCTGTGAGGTTCCATCTCAGTGAGGAAGAGTGTGAGTGTGTGTGTGTGAAGTTATGCAGACAACTGATTGAACTGTACATTTAGTATTAGGATATTTAGCTGGAGAATTCTCTCAGTCACACACACACACACACACACACACACACACACACACACACACACACACACACACACACACACACACACACACACACACACACACACACAGAAATACACACACACAGACACAATACCACACAGAAATACACACACACACACACACACACACACACACACACACACACACACACACACACACACACACACACACACACACACACACACACACACACACACACACACACACACACACACACACATACACACAATACCACACATGAATACACACACACACAGACACAATAACACACAGAAATACACACACACACACACACACACACACACACACACACACACACACACACACACACACACACACACACACACACACAGAAAACACATACACACAATACCACACATGAATACACACACACAGACACAATACCACACAGAAATACACACACACACACACACACACAGAAAACACATACACACAATACCACACATGAATACACACACACAGACACAATACCACGCAGAAATACACACACACACACACACACACACACACACACACACACACACACACACACACACACACACACACACACACACACACACACACACACACACACACACACAAAACCACACATGAATACACACACACAATACCACACAGAAAATACACTAGATGTGTCCACTTCAAATGTAAGAAATAGGATTTGAGTGGATTATGTTTACGTCCTCTGGAGCCTTTCTCTCTTGATTGATGTAATGGGTGTATTTCTCTGTACTCGGCGGATCTCCATCATTCTGTGGTTTGTGTAAATAAAGTCTGGGCAGATGCCACACACACACACACTGGGTTGGCATGAGGTACAGCGCTGTGGACTGGCACTGGTTGGATGGGGTTTTATGCTAGTCTGTGTATAGGAGAAAGAACACATGCCATAACAAGATTAAATCAAACCAGAGAGAGATGGGTGGATTGGGAAAGAGGAGAGCGGGCGATGGTGGGTCACTCAAGGTTAGTACTACAGCACATACATGAGGACGTCTCTGTTTCTCTCTCTTTCTCTCAGGAGGAAGATGTTTCTATAGTGAGATCATCTGTCTAGCCTCCCGGAGCCTTCAGCAGCAATACCACCAAAACTACTCACATATCATCACAACACACAGCTAAACCGACAACAGAGAGATCATGGGAAAAGTGCTACTTGGAAAAAGACCCCGCAACTCAAACAAGCCACTCTGCAAAATAACATATTGAGAGAGAGAGAGAGAGAGAGACTCACCCCTAGCCAGGGCCATCTGCTCCTGGGGAGAGTGTGTGGGCGAGACAGGGGCTCCAGACATACAGGCCCTCCAGTCTATATTATAGAGTATGAGATAAACAGTAAGGAAAGGCGAGTCGATCAGCTTGTGGTGAGCCTTACAGCAGCACAGCACAGTGTGTAGTCATCCACAGGCAGCTTTACACGAGTACAGGCCACACTACACCAATCCAGTCTCGCTGTAAGCCAGTACAGGCCACACTACACCAATCCAGTCTCCCTGTAAGCCAGTACAGGCCACACTACACCAATCCAGTCTCCCTGTAAGCCAGTACAGGCCACACTACACCAATCCAGTCTCCCTGTAAGCCAGTACAGGCCACACTACACCAATCCAGTCTCCCTGTAAGCCAGTACAGACCACACTACACCAATCCAGTCTCCCTGTAAGCCAGTACAGGCCACACTACACCAATCCAGTCTCCCTGTAAGCCAGTACAGACCACACTACACCAATCCAGTCTCCCTGTAAACCAGTACAGGCCACACTACACCAATCCAGTCTCCCTGTAAACCAGTACAGACCACACTACACCAATCCAGTCTCCCTGTAAACCAGTACAGGCCACACTACACCAATCCAGTCTCCCTGTAAGCCAGTACAGGCCACACTACACCAATCCAGTCTCCCTGTAAACCAGTACAGGCCACACTACACCAATCCAGTCTCCCTGTAAGCCAGTACAGGCCACACTACACCAATCCAGTCTCCCTGTAAGCCAGTACAGACCACACTACACCAATCCAGTCTCCCTGTAAGCCAGTACAGGCCACACTACACCAATCCAGTCTCCCTGTAAGCCAGTACAGGCCACAGTACACCAATCCAGTCTCCCTGTAAGCCAGTACAGACCACACTACACCAATCCAGTCTCCCTGTAAGCCAGTACAGACCACACTACACCAATCCAGTCTCCCTGTAAGCCAGTACAGACCACACTACACCAATCCAGTCTCCCTGTAAGCCAGTACAGGCCACAGTACACCAATCCAGTCTCCCTGTAAGCCAGTACAGACCACACTACACCAATCCAGTCTCCCTGTAAGCCAGTACAGACCACACTACACCAATCCAGTCTCCCTGTAAGCCAGTACAGGCCACAGTACACCAATCCAGTCTCCCTGTAAGCCAGTACAGGCCACAGTACACCAATCCAGTCTCCCTGTAAGCCAGTACAGGCCACACTACACCAATCCAGTCTCCCTGTAAGCCAGTACAGGCCACACTACACCAATCCAGTCTCCCTGTAAGCCAGTACAGACCACACTACACCAATCCAGTCTCCCTGTAAGCCAGTACAGGCCACACTACACCAATCCAGTCTCCCTGTAAGCCAGTACAGGCCACACTACACCAATCCAGTCTCCCTGTAAGCCAGTACAGGCCACACTACACCAATCCAGTCTCCCTGTAAGCCAGTACAGACCACACTACACCAATCCAGTCTCCCTGTAAGCCAGTACAGGCCACACTACACCAATCCAGTCTCCCTGTAAGCCAGTACAGGCCACACTACACCAATCCAGTCTCGCTGTAAGCCAGTACAGGCCACAGTACACCAATCCAGTCTCCCTGTAAGCCAGTACAGGCCACACTACACCAATCCAGTCTCCCTGTAAGCCAGTACAGGCCACAGTACACCAATCCAGTCTCCCTGTAAGCCAGTACAGGCCACAGTACACCAATCCAGTCTCGCTGTAAGCCAGTACAGGCCACAGTACACCAATCCAGTCTCCCTGTAAGCCAGTACAGGCCACACTACACCAACCCAGTCTCCCTGTAAGCCAGTACAGGCCACAGTACACCAATCCAGTCTCCCTGTAAGCCAGTACAGGCCACACTACACCAATCCAGTCTCGCTGTAAGCCAGTACAGGCCACAGTACACCAATCCAGTCTCCCTGTAAGCCAGTACAGGCCACACTACACCAATCCAGTCTCCCTGTAAGCCAGTACAGGCCACACTACACCAATCCAGTCTCCCTGTAAGCCAGTACAGGCCACAGTACACCAATCCAGTCTCCCTGTAAGCCAGTACAGGCCACACTACACCAATCCAGTCTCCCTGTAAGCCAGTACAGGCCACAGTACACCAATCCAGTCTCCCTGTAAGCCAGTACAGGCCACACTACACCAATCCAGTCTCCCTGTAAGCCAGTACAGGCCACAGTACACCAATCCAGTCTCCCTGTAAGCCAGTACAGGCCACACTACACCAATCCAGTCTCCCTGTAAGCCAGTACAGGCCACACTACACCAATCCAGTCTCCCTGTAAGCCAGTACAGGCCACACTACACCAATCCAGTCTCCCTGTAAGCCAGTACAGACCACAGTACACCAATCCAGTCTCCCTGTAAGCCAGTACAGGCCACACTACACCAATCCAGTCTCCCTGTAAGCCAGTACAGACCACACTACACCAATCCAGTCTCCCTGTAAGCCAGTACAGGCCACACTACACCAATCCAGTCTCCCTGTAAGCCAGTACAGGCCACACTACACCAATCCAGTCTCCCTGTAAGCCAGTACAGGCCACACTACACCAATCCAGTCTCCCTGTAAGCCAGTACAGGCCACAGTACACCAATCCAGTCTCCCTGTAAGCCAGTACAGGCCACAGTACACCAATCCAGTCTCCCTGTAAGCCAGTACAGGCCACACTACACCAATCCAGTCTCCCTGTAAGCCAGTACAGGCCACAGTACACCAATCCAGTCTCCCTGTAAGCCAGTACAGGCCACACTACACCAATCCAGTCTCCCTGTAAGCCAGTACAGGCCACACTACACCAATCCAGTCTCGCTGTAAGCCAGTACAGGCCACACTACACCAATCCAGTCTCGCTGTAAGCCAGTACTGTCCCCAGTACAAGCTGGTCTTATTGGGAACATAAACACGTGTATCAATTATGACCAACACTGGTCCAGGATGAGCTCTGTAGGAGAGAGAAGAGAGATGGAGAGGCAATTACGAAATTCAGTTCAACAAACATACACATACTACACACACACACGGTCAATTATCACACCTTGGAAATCTACATTGGTAGTGAAACGAAAAAAGATGGAAATGAGGGAGAGAGATGGAGGGACAGAAAGAGAGTGTGCATACGGTATGTGTTGGTGGGTGTAAGATGTGGTGTGCAGAGCTCTTGACACAATGAATCTGTGTGTGAGAGGCTCTGGCTCTGGCATGGCAGTCAGCGTTAACTGGCATGGCAGACAGCGTTAACTGGCATGGCAGACAGCGTTAACTGGCATGGCAGACAGCGTTAACTGGCATGGCAGACAGCATTAACTGGCATGGCAGACAGCATTAACTGGCATGGCAGACAGCGTTAACTGGCATGGCAGACAGCATTAACTGGCATGGCAGACAGCGTTAACTGGCATGGCAGACAGCGTTAACTGGCATGGCAGACAGCATCTCAGGTACGTATCACGGAATTCCCAAAGGGGAATATTGTATACATGCCGCACACACACACAAACTATATACGTGCACACTCACGACACTAGCAAATCTCTCTCTCGCTGAGCATAATACCCTTAGCATAAAACCCATACCCTGAGCATAATACCCTTAGCATAAAACCCATACCCTGAGCATAATACCCTTAGCATAAAACCCATACCCTGAGCATAATACCCTTAGCATTAAACCCATACCCTGAGCATAATACCCTTAGCATAAAACCCATACCCTGAGCATAATACCCTTAGCATAAAACCCATACCCTGAGCATAATACCCTTAGCATTAAACCCATACCCTGAGCATAATACCCTTACCATTAAACCTAGAGACTTTCTATCTGTCCATCTGAATGAATGAAGAAATTGGACAACACACTCTTCTCATGTTTCTTATATTATCTTCTCACACAATTACTGTTTATACTAGACGTGTCATCTGTGCATGCATCATGTTAGTCTCTCAGTAAACCTAGCACTCAACACCACAGAGCTTTTGTTTCTTTCACATTTGATGTCTTGTACTCATACTAACTATACCACACACGCCTGAATACCTCACACACCTGAATACCACACACACCTGAATACCGCACACACCTGAATACCCCACACGCCTGAATACCTCACACGCCTGAATACCACACACACCTGAATACCCCACACACCTGAATACCCCACACACCTGAATACCCTCACACACCTGAATACCCCACACACCTGAATACCACACATGCCTGAATACCACACACGCCTGAATACCCCACACGCCTGAATACCCCACATGCCTGAATACCACACACGCCTGAATACCTCACACGCCTGAATACCACACACACCTGAATACCCCACACGCCTGAATACCACACATGCCTGAATACCACACACGCCTGAATACCCCAAACGCCTGAATACCCCACACGCCTGAATACCACACACGCCTGAATACCTCACACGCCTGAATACCACACACCTGAATACCGCACACACCTGAATACCCCACACACCTGAATACCCCCACACACCTGAATACCACACACACCTGAATACCACACACACCTGAATACCACACACACCTGAATACCCCACACACCTGAATATCCCACACACCTGAATACCTCCCACACCTGAATACCACACACGCCTGAATACCACACACACCTGAATACCTCACATGCCTGAATACCACACACACCTGAATACCACACACACCTGAATACCCCACACACCTGAATACCCCACACACTTGAATACCTCACACACCTGAATACCACACACACCTGAATATCGCACACGCCTGAATACCACACACGCCTGAATACCACACACGCCTGAATACCACACATGCCTGAATACCTAACAAACCTGAATACCTCACACGCCTGAATACCACACACAACTGAATACCTAACAAACCTGAATACCACACACGCCTGAATACCTCACACACCTGAATACCACACATGCCTGAATACCACACACGCCTGAATACCACACACAACTGAATACCTAACAAACCTGAATACCTAACAAACCTGAATACCTCACACGCCTGAATACCTCACACACCTGAATACCTAACAAACCTGAATACCACACACGCCTGAATACCTCACACACCTGAATACCTAACAAACCTGAATACCTCACACGCCTGAATACCACACACAACTGAATACCTAACAAACCTGAATACCACACACAACTGAATACCTAACAAACCTGAATACCTAACAAACCTGAATAACTCACACGCCTGAATACCTCACACAACTGAATACCTCCTCTCTTCACTTGTGTTTGTTTAGTTGTAGCGCTTGAGTAAATGCCCGACTACCTAACCTGTGCTGCAGTGTGTATGTGTGCGTGTGTGCGCTCGTATGTGTTCACAATAAAAACACGGACAGAGACACATCAGGGCCTACGAGACCACCCGTCAACTCTCACACGCATCAATGGTGAGAAGTTATTTGGATCTGTAAGCGAATCGAGGGTGGTGTGGCTTTGTCGTAAAACACCAATGAGAAAGAGTGTAAACACACCTGTGATGATTGACAGAGAGAAGGGAGAAGTTGTCCTTAACCATTGATACAAGAGACAATATTATTTTATCCGTCCAGTGGTTATGGTTAGGATAGTGGTTAGGGTAATCTGATTCTAGATATGTAGTTGGGGGACCTTGTGATTACAGACAGTTGTCAGGCTAGTCAGATTAATGATTAATGACGTAGGATTTCAGTGAGGCGATTCACGACCCACACTGCCTGACAGCAGGACCGTGAAGTAATGTCTGTAAGTGCATCAACCTTCTGTTTCAGGTCTCTGTGATAGTTTTTCCAAAACAAAGGGGACATGTCTCTACATGAGGAAGAAATAGAGAGAGGGAATTCCAAAGAGGGAGAGGGAGAGAGAGAGAGAGAGAGAGAGAGCAAACTTCCCCTCTCTCTCTTTCTCTCTCTCTCTCTGTGTTTAGAGTGTTAGAGACCAGCAGCAAGCAGAATGAGAGACAATATGGATGGCTGCCTGCATGTCATTTATTGTGCGATTGATGAGAGCTAACTCACACACACACACAGTGGATGGTCACAACAGTGACTGTGTCAGAGTCTGTCTAGCTGCAACTCTACCAAACAGAGCTATTATCGATGTTCTTCATCAGTCTAAATGTCTTCCTTTACCTGGAGTTCTCTTACATGTTTTATTTATTTATGGTCATTCAGAAGGACCTTCCATCCAAAGCAATGTGGGACATGAACCAACAACTTTTGTTGTTATCAGTACCTTAGTACATCTAACAGTGTCATGTTAACTCATGGTAATGGTAAGGACACTGAAGAGTACTGCCAAGAAAAACACCACTACTGTTGTGGTTGGATATCTCCTCATATCTGAGAATCATGGCAGTGACAGAGTGTGACAGAGCGTAAGGTATGGTATGATGACTGGCCTCCCAACTGTCAAACAATCAGACATACAGAAGAAAAGATCAAATGGGTAAAGGAGGAGAGGAAGGAGTGAGGGGGAGGTCTGCGGTGGACGGTCAACAAACTCTTTGTAGTTTACACAGAGACGGGAGAAGACTTTTCTCTAGCCCACCTCCCGCTGTCCTTTTATTCATAACCTCCCCCTACGGCCTGAGCTGCTTCTTTAACCCCTTCCTCTCCTCCTCTCTTCCTCTCCTCCTCTCTTCCTCTCCTCCTCTCTTCCTCTCCTCCTCTCTTCCTCTCTTCCTCTCCTCCTCTCTTCCTCTCCTCCTCTCCTCCTCTCCTCCTCTCTTCCTCTCTTCCTCTCTTCCTCTCCTCCTCTCTTCCTCTCTTCCTCTCTTCCTCTCTTCCTCTCTTCCTCTCTTCCTCTCTTCCTCTCTTCCTCTCTTCCTCTCTTCCTCTCTTCCTCTCCTCCTCTCCTCCTCTCTTCCTCTCTTCCTCTCTTCCTCTCTTCCTCTCTTCCTCTCTTCCTCTCTTCCTCTCTTCCTCTCCTCCTCTCCTCCTCTCCTCCTCTCTGCCTCAATTAGGCAATATTACTACTGCAAAAGTGACCTCATGTTGTCAAAGAGTGGTTCTACATTCTGATACTGTTTTCTCATCTCATGACTTTATGCAACAAATACATTTGATGTGTGGTACAATTTCTAAGAAGATGAGCTCCCGCATTTTCAGCATAGATTTAGAGTTAGATAAACCTAGATTTTTTGTACAAGGACATATACAGCATACTACCATCCACAACATAACCTTCACACCAAATAAAAACTCTACAACCTGATTTTGGACAAAATTACCTGGAATGATTACTACTACCAAATATTCTTATTACCAAGCTATACAGCAAATGCTCTGGCAAACAAACAGTAAAAACCTGAAAACACCATCCAACATGGAACTGAGTGAGTAATGTTTAGTCTGAAGCTACTTTGAAAGCCAAGAAGAAAAATACATCACAATGATATATTTTACTTCATAAGGACTGAATGCTAAGTTAAGGCTACCAAGCTGCTTGGACAGAACAGATCTGACTGCAACTTCAATTAGCACTGAGGTGTGAAGTGAGAGGTGTCAAAGCCCTTGAGCCCAACAATGGCAAGAGAGTTTCGCAGCCTACCCCACCCAAATGCAGAGGCCTTTGAAGCTCCCTCCTGCTGTTCAGAGGTCATTACAATACAGTTCCTTCTGGATGTAAAAAATGACAAGGCATGAAAGGAATACAAAAAGATGCTCCTTATGGAAAATCAAGAGACAATTTTTGCGGACTATTATAAAAATGGGAACATAAGCAATCTTTCACACAGACCATTCCTTGGCATGGCGCAGTGCTATATTAACACACTACCACTCTGTTAAGAGGGGGGAGGGGGGGGTTGTTAACGATGGATGGAAACTCAGAATACTAGACAACGAGGACTCTGAGTTGGCCAATGTCAATGTCAATGTCAATGTCAATGTCAACAGTAATGGTACAGGGCAAACCCAAACAGAAAGTGAAAAGTTAACCTCCCTGCACAGAGTACTACTCCCTCATGGAAATGAAGGATACATTCACCCAGCTGGAGGTAAGGCAGGTGGAGCTGGAACAGCAGGTGAACACACTCCAGTCAGCACAAAAAATCATCCAGCTCAACAACACCCTCTCAACCAGACCCGGAGAGCTGGAGGTGGAGAGAGACATATCTGCATTCTGGACTGTGGTGAGACAACATCAATAATAGGAGAAAGAGCAGGAAAAGAACAAAGCACTAGAGTAGAAGGTGAGAAAGATTACATTTGACAGAGAACAACCCATTAGAGAGCTGTCGACCCCCGCAGAGAAGCCAGCAGAACAGTCCACCTCAGACCCTGACCATATCCTCGACACCACAGCAGATCAGTCCACCCCTGACCATAGTCTCGACACCACAGCAGAACAGTCCACCCCTGACCATAGCCTCGACACCACAGCAGATCAGTCCACCCCTGACCATAGCCTCGACACCACAGCAGAACAGTCCACCCCTGACCATAGCCTCGACACCACAGCAGGACAGACAAATGAAGAACACCAAGACCAGGGGATCCCATCTCATCTGGGCACCTCCCCCACCAGCCACATCCACACCCCCACCCCAACCAATTACACCCCCCCCAAGTCAACCATGCCCACACCCAATTTAGGACCCCTCAGATCAGACCTATGCCCCTCCTGCCCACCCCATGCCTCCCACTCCTGCAAAGAGGGCCTCAACATGAAAGCCACACATACGCCCAGGCCGTGAGCAGGCAAACAGGCCCAACCCCCACTCTTACACTAGCCAAAGCCAATGGCATGTACCAGATTCTCAGCAGGCTCTGCTCACACTTACTGGTCTGAGGCCAAACCACATGACTAACAACATTGGACACTTTATGGAACACACAGCCTTCACTATCTCATCCTGGAATATCCAAGGCCTGAGGTCATCTGCCTTTGGACCTAAGGAGCAGGAACCTGGACTACATCAAATAAATAAAAAATACAGACAATGTCATCCTACAAGAAACATTGTATAGAGAAGATGTTCCCACTGGTTGCCTTCTAGGTTACAGAGAGCTGGTAGTCCCATCCACCAAACTACCAGGTGTGAAACAGGGAAGGGACTCAGGGGATATGCTAATTTGGTATTGAGCAGACCTAACTCACTCTATTCAATTAATCAAAACAGGAACATTTTACATTTGGTTCAAATTCAAAAGGAAATTATCACAACAGAGAAAAGATTTCCTCATGTGTGCTACCTATGTTCCGCCAATAGAATCCCCATACTTTAATGAAGACAACTTCTCCAATCAATCATTTCCTGGCCCAGGGACATGTACTAGTCTGTGGCGACCTAAATGCCAGAACTGGACAAGAACCTGACACCCTCAGCACACAGGGGGACAAAAACCTGCCTGGAGGTGACAGCATTCCCTCCCCCATATGTCCCCCTAGGCACAACTATGACAATATAACCAACAAAAACGAGTCACAACTCCTATAGCTCATCTCTTGGCAGTAGTACTGAAGACTACTTTATCACTGATCTCAGCCCAGAGTCTCTCAGACTGTTCACAGTCAGACCACTTACAATCCTATCAGACCACAGCAAAATCACAGTCTACTTGAACAGAGCAATACTCAATCATGAGGCATCAAAGTCAAAGGAACTGAGTAATATTAAGAAATGATATAGATGGAAGGAATGTAGTGTGGAAACCTACCCAAAAGCAATTAGGGAACAACAAATTCAATCCCTTCCAGACAACTTCCTGGACAAAATGTTCCACTGTAACTGTAATGTCATTATGCGCGTAACGCTGGTGACAGGTGTGCGCCCTAACAAGCAGCCTGGTTACCTAGAGGTCGGAGAGTGAGCACACGTGACAGTACCCCCTCCCCGGGATCGTCATCTTGGTCGGCGTCCTGCGGCTGGAGCTGCGCGTCGGAGAGGGAATACTGTCACGTGTGCTCACTCTCCGGCCTCTAGGTCACCAGGCTGCTCGTTAGGGCGCACACCTGTCACCAGCATTACGCGCATAATGACACTCACCTGGACTCCATCACCTTCTTGATTACCTGCCCTTTATATGTTACTCCTTTTGGTTTATTCCCCAGTCGTCATTGTTCCTGGTTCATGTCGGTGTGCTGTTCGTGTTTCTTGTTTTGTTCATTTATTTATTAAATGTATTCACTCCCTGAACTTGCTTCCCGACTCTCAGCGTACATCGTTACAAGTATATTTGACCTCTCAGCTTCCCTATCAAATCTAAACATTTCAAGCAGACAACCTAAGAAAATTAACAACAATGACAAATGGTTTGATGAAGAATGCAAAAACCAAAGAAAGAAATCAGAAACCTATCCAACCAAAAACATAGACATCCAGAAAACCTGAGCCTTCACTATGGTGAATCACTAAAAGAATACAGAAATGCACTATGGATAAAGAAGGAACAGCACATCAGAAATCAGCTCAGTGTAATTGAAGAATGCATTGACTCTAACTACTTCTGGGAAAATTGCAAAACACTAAATGGAGATGTATGGGTAAGCCACTTCTCCAATCTTTATGGCCCTATAACAAAGAACAAACAGCAAAAAATATATACATGATCAAATACAAGACTCAGAATCCACTGGATTCTCCAATTACATTGAATGAACTACAGGACACAATTCAAACCCTCCAGCCCAAAAGGCCTGTTGTGTTGATGCTATCCTCAATAAAATGATAAAATATACAGACCACAAATTCCAATTGGCAATACTTAAACTCTTTAACATTATCCTTAGCTCTGGCATCTTCCCCAATATTTGGAACCAAGGACTGATCACCCCAATCCATAAAAGTGGATACAAATTTGACCCCAATAACTACCGTGGGATATGGTTCAACAGCAACCTTGGGAAAATCCTCTGCATTATCATTAACAGCAGACTCATACATTTCCTCAGTAAAAACAATGTACTGAGCAAATGTCAAATTGGCTTTTTGCCAAATTACTGTACAACAGACCACCTATTCACCCTGCACAACCTAATTGACAAACAAACAAACCAAAATAAAGTCTTCTTAGGCTTTGCTGATTTCAAAAAAACGTTTGATTCAATTTGGCATGAGGTTCTGCTATACAAATTGATGGAAAGTGTTTTTGGGGGAAAAACATACGACATTATAAAATTCATGTACACAAACAAGTGTGCAATTAAAATTGGCAAAAAAACACACATTTCTTTCCACAGGGCCATGGGGTGAGACAGGGATGCAGCTCTTCAACATATATATCAATGATTTGGCAAGGGCACTAGAACAGTCTGCAGCACCCAGCCTCACCCTACTAGAATCTGAAGTCAAATGTCTACTGTTTGCTGATGATCTGGTGCTTCTGTCACCAACCAAGGAGGGCCTACAGCAGCACCTAGATCTTATGCACAGATTCTGTCAGACCTGAGCCCTAACAGTAAATCTCAGTAAGACAAAAATAATGGTGTTCCAAAAAAGGTCCAGTTGCCAGGACCACAAATACAAATTCCATCTAGACACCGTCGCCCTAGAGCACACAAAAAACGACACATACCTCGTCCTAAACATCAGCGCCACAGGTAACTTCCACAAAGCTGTGAACGATCTGAGACAAAAGCAAGAAGGGCCTTCTATGCCATCAAAAGGAACATAAAATTCAACATACCAATTAGGATCTGGCTAAAAATACTTGAATCAGTTATAGAACCCATTGCCCTTTATGGTTGTGAGGTCTGGCGTCCGCTCACCAACCAAGGTTTCACAAAATGGGGCAAATATCAAATTGTGACACTGCATGCAGAATTCTGCAAAAATATCCTCTGTGTACAATCTAAAACACCAAATAATGCATGCAGAGCAGAACCAGGCCGATGCCCGCTAATTATCAAAATCCAGATTTTTTTTTACAACCACCTGAAAGGAAGCGATTCCCAAACCTTCCATAACAAAGAGAGATGAACCTGGAGAAGAGTCCCCTAAGCAAGCTGGTCCTGGGGCTCTGTTCACAAACACAAACAGACCCCACAGAGCCACAATTAGACCCAACCAAATCATGAGAAAACTAAAAGATAATTACTTGACACATTGGAAAGAATTAACAAAAAACACTGAGCAAACTAAAATTCTATTTGGCACTAAACAGAAAGTACACAGTGGCAGAATACTTGACCACTGTGACTGACCCAAACTTAAGGACATTTTTGACTATGTGTAATATCCACAGTTGTTCAGGTTGCTTATGTTTATAAGAACTGAGTTCGGGGCATTCGTATACTTTAGTTTAACTTTACTCCGAAGTATGCTGGCATAACATAGTTCACATGGCATATCACTGTCTGGCTCCTGTAAAACATGGAACTGGAATCCCATAGTACGAATACACGGACTGGATTATGGCATAATTTTCACTAAATTACAATATGTACAGACTCAGTGAGCATAGCCTTGCTATTGAGAAAGGTCGCTGTAGGCAGACCTGACTCTCAAGAGAAGACAGGCTATGTGCACACTGCCCACAAAATGAGGTGGAAACTGAGATGCACTTCTTAACCTCCTGCCAAATGTATGACCATGTTAGAGACACATATTTACATCAGATTACACAGACCCACAACGAATTTGAAAACAAACCCAATTTTGAGAAACTCCCATATCTATTGGGGAAATGCTACAGTGTGCCATCACAGCAGCAAGATTTGTGACCTGTTGCCACAAGAAAAGGGCAACCAGTGAAGAACAAACATCATTGTAAATCCAACCCATATTTATGTCAATTTATTTTCCCTTTTTTACTTGAACTATTTGCACATAATATGCCATTTGAAATGTCTTTATTCTTTTGGAACTTTTGTGAGTATAATGTTTAATGTTAATTTGTATTTTTTATTTCACTTTTGTTTATTTTCTACTTCACTTGCTTTGGCAGTGTTAACGGATGTTTCCCATGCCAATAAAGCCCTTACATTGAAATTAGAGCGAGAGAGAGCAAATTTACAGAAAAATGCTATTAATCTTACACACAACAATACAAACGGACTTTCGAATACATTAATCCTTTCCCAACTCCCTCCTACACTCTCTTTCCTTCTCTCAGCATTTCTCTCCCTCTTCCTCTCTCTCTTTCTCTCTCTCTCTCTCTGTCTCTCACCCTGTGGGGGAGCGGTAGTGGTGGGAGCTGGATTCCTTCAGTGAAAGGGGTGTTGATTGTTTTGTCAGAGCTCTGAGGTAGTGTGAGGGATCGCTGTCAGGAGCTGTCATCCAAGGGTGTAACTCATCCCTTCACTAAAAGGAGAGAGGGGCCCCTGCCTTCTAACCTCTGACAGCTCCTCACACACACACACACACACATGCACCCATGCTAGCATACACTCACACACGCTAGCATGCAATCACACACACACACACACACGCACACACACGCACACACAAGCACACACAAGCACACACTCACACACTTACGCACGCTAGCATGCACACACACACCAAACTCCCCCCTACCCTTTGACTAACAACCTCTCCTCATAAATAACTTACACAATTGGCTGTCTCTGAGATTGCACAATCTGTCCTGTTTACTAGTTACAAGTCTCAGTGTTTCTCCAGTGTGTTGCTGTGATAGGTTCCAGAAAAGTATCTTACCTGGCTGAGGTGGGGACATGTATAAGGAAGTGTGTGTGTGTGTGTGTGTGTGTGTGTGTGTGTGTGTGTGTGTGTGTGTGTGTGTGTGTGTGTGTGTGTGTGTGTGTGTGTGTGTGTGTGTGTGTGTGTGTGTGTGTGTGTGTGTGTGTGTGTGTGTGTGTGTGTGTGTGTGTGTGTGTGTGTGTGTGTGTGTGTGTGACAGATAGACAAACTGATGGATTGATAGAAATACAGGCTGGTGGAGGCAGTGGTAGACTGTCAAAGATGTGCAGTTCCATTTTATAGCCTAGTGGGCCTGTCTAAGTTGCTGTTTTACAAAACGATACTTATCGTGGCTAATCATGGGGGACTCATTGGACACAGAGTTGTCAGTTCAAAGCGTATGTCAGAGGGTAGAACTAGTCTGCCCTGAACTCCTGCATGGCTTGTATGTGGAGTGGAGTTCCGTGTCAGTGGAGGAGGAGAAAAGAAAGTGAAGGAGGGAGGGAGGGAACTGAAAGGATAAATGGGAAGAGTGAGGGCCTGGCATTCCGGGGTTCCTCTCAAAGGAGTCGTCTGATAATGAAAATAAAGAATTCACCCCTCCCTCCCTTCTTCCCTCCCTCCTTAACTCCCTGTGCAGGCTGTCAACACGGGTTAAAATGCAGGATGAGAAAGCTAACCAACACACACACACACACACTAACATTTGCAGGCATAAACAAAGACTCACGCAGAGAGGGGGAGACAGAGACATAGGAGAGAAAGATAATAAGAACGAGATAAAAGAGACACAGAGAGACACAGAGACACAGAGAGACAGAGACACAGAGAAACAGAGAGACAGAGCTCTATATGCTGTTCCACTAGCTATGTCAGTGGCTGGAGTCCTCTTAGCCCCAAGAGAGCTCTTCTCCTCTGGGTAGACAGTAGGCTAATAGAGCTCAAGCCTTTGTGTGTGGAGAAGATCGATAACACATCATATTAAACATTCAAAAAGGACACACGCACACACCACACACATTATCACAAACACGCACACACATTATCACAAACACGCACACTAGTATTCACACACATTATCACAAACACGCACACTAGTATTCACACACATTATCACAAACACGCACACAAGCATGCACACACATACACGCTGTCAAAAAAACTAAAAAGATTGAGAGCGAAAACTGATTTACAATGGTGTCGTTTAATAAACATAAAAACCACCGTAAACAGAACAATAAATGAATGGGTCAACCAAACCCGGTATCCACCATCATAACGTACACAAGCACTACAAGAAACAATTCCGGAAAAGGACATGGGGGAAACAGAGGGTTAAATACACAACATGTAATTGGTGGAATTGAAACCAGGTGTGAGGGAAGACAAGACAAAACCAATGGAAAATGAAAGGTGGATCGGCGATGGCTAGAAGGCCGGTGACGTCGACCGCCGAACGCCGCCCAAACTAGGAGAGGGACCGACTTCGGCGGAAGTCGTGACAAACAGGATAAATATCAATCTGTATGATTATTACACCGTCCTCTACTCAGAGGTTTAGTCTGGCGATCTCATCCAACTAAAGAGTTACCACTCTGCTCTCACAGAGGGACCTGGTTCACACTGTCTGCCTTTACTCACCTGAGGGAGACCACCATGGGGTTTAGATCACACATACCAGGTAACATGAATCTGACCAAGTGTTGCTCAAGTCATCACCATTATGAGTTACCAGGTAACATGAATCTGACCAAGTGTTGCTCAAGACATCACCAATATGAGTCTTAAATGGCACCCTATTCCTTGTATAGTACACTACCTTTGAACAGGGTCCACTATATAGGGAATATGCAGGGAATTGGGTGCCATTTGAGATGGAATTGAGAGAAAAGAGGAGGAGGAGGATGCTGGGAAGAGAGACTAAAAGAGAGAGTGAAGAGAAAAAGAATATGGAGGGAAGGCCAAATAGAAGAGATGAAGATAAGACAGAAGAAAGGAGGATATGGAGGGAGAGAGTTGAAAAGGGGAGGGTGAAGTGCTGGAAAGAGAATGGAGGTGATGGGAGGAGGAGAGATTCATACTGTTGCTCCAGACCTGACCTGTGTGGAGTTTGTGATCATGGGGAGACAGCGTTATCGTTCTCTGAGATATTCAACCCAATTCCTGGAAGAGATTGGGATCCTGGAATTCTTAAATGTCCAATTTTGAGTAATCACTCAAACTGTAGTGCGAGCTTGATTGCTGAAAAATTTATGGCCACATGTGTTTCCCCAAAAACAGATTGAGTCTGCATGTGTGGCTGTGTAACTATGTGACTGGGACTGTATATGGCACTGTGTGACTGTGTAACTGTGTGACTGTGTAACTATGTGACTGGGGACTGTATATGGAACTGTGTGACTGTGTAACTGTGTGACTGTGTAACTATGTGACTGTGGACTGTATATGTAACTGTGTGACTGTGTAACTGTGTGGCTGTGTAACTATGTGACTGGGACTGTATATGGAACTGTGTGACTGTGTAACTGTGTGACTGTGTAACTATGTGACTGTGGACTGTATATGTAACTGTGTGACTGTGTAACTGTGTGACTGGGAACTGTATATAGAACTGTGTGACTGTGTAACTGTGTGACTGTGTAACTATGTGACTGGGGACTGTGTATGGAACTGTGTGACTGTGTAACTGTGTGACTGGGTAACTATGTGACTGGGGACTGTATATAGAACTGTGTGACTGTGTAACTATGTGACTGTGGACTGTATATGTAACTGTGTGACTGTGTAACTGTGTGACTGTGTAACTGTGTGACTGGGAACTGTATATGGAACTGTGTGACTGTGTAACTGTGTGACTGTGTAACTATGTGACTGGGGACTGTATATGGAACTGTGTGACTGTGTAACTGTGTGACTGGGTAACTATGTGACTGTGGACTGTATATGGAACTGTGTGACTGTGTAACTATGTGACTGGGGACTGTATATGTAACTGTGTGACTGTGTAACTGTGTGACTGTGTAACTATGTGACTGGGGACTGTATATGGAACTGTGTGACTGTGTAACTGTGTGACTGTGTAACTATGTGACTGGGGACTGTATATGTAACTGTGTGACTGTGTAACTGTGTGACTATGTAACTATGTGACTGGGGACTGTATATGTAACTGTGTGACTGTGTAACTATGTGACTGTGGACTGTATATGGAACTGTGTGACTGTGTAACTGTTTGACTGTGTAACTGTGTGACTGTGTAACTATGTGACTGGGGACTGTATATGTAACTGTGTGACTGTGTAACTGTGTGACTGTGTAACTATGTGACTGGGGACTGTATATGGAACTGTGTGACTGTGTAACTGTGTGACTGTGTAACTATGTGACTGTGGACTGTATATTGAACTGTGTGACTGTGTGACTGTGTGATTGTGTAACTATGTGACTGGGGACTGTATATGGAACTGTGTGACTGTGTAACTGTGTGACTGTGGACTGTATATTGAACTGTGTGACTGTGTGATTGTGTAACTATGTGACTGGGGACTGTATATGGAACTGTGTGACTGTGTAACTGTGTGACTGTGTAACTATGTGGCTGTGTAACTATGTGACTGGGGACTGTATATGGAACTGTGTGACTGTGTAACTGTGTGACTGTGTAACTATGTGACTGGGGACTGTATATGGAACTGTGTAACTGTGTGACTGTGTAACTATGTGACTGTGGACTGTATATGGAACTGTGTGACTGTGTAACTGTGTGACTGTGTAACTATGTGACTGGGGACTGTATATGGAACTGTGTGACTGTGTAACTGTGTGACTGTGTAACTATGTGACTGGGGACTGTATATAGAACTGTGTGACTGTGTGACTGTGTAACTATGTGACTGTGGACTGTATATGGAACTGTGTGACTGTGTAACTGTGTCACTGTGTAACTATGTGGCTGTGTAACTATGTGACTGGGGACTGTATATGGAACTGTGTGACTGTGTAACTGTGTGACTGTGTAACTGTGTGGCTGTGTAACTATGTGACTGGGGACTGTATATGGAACTGTGTGACTGTGTGACTGTGTAACTATGTGACTGTGGACTGTATATGGAACTGTGTGACTGTGTAACTGTGTGACTGTGTAACTATGTGACTGGGGACTGTATATGGAACTGTGTGACTGTGTAACTGTGTGGCTGTGTAACTATGTGACTGGGGACTGTATATGGAACTGTGTGACTGTGTGACTGTGTAACTATGTGACTGTGGACTGTATATGGAACTGTGTGACTGTGTAACTGTGTGACTGTGTAACTATGTGACTGGGGACTGTATATGGAACTGTGTGACTGTGTAACTGTGTGACTGTGTAACTATGTGACTGTGGACTGTATATGGAACTATGTGACTGTGTAACTGTGTAACTGTGTAACTGTGTGACTGGGGACTGTATATGGAACTGTGTGACTGTGTAACTGTGTGACTGTGTAACTGTGTGGCTGTGTAACTATGTGACTGGGGACTGTATATGGAACTGTGTGACTGTGTGACTGTGTAACTATGTGACTGTGGACTGTATGTGGAACTGTGTGACTGTGTAACTGTGTGACTGTGTAACTATGTGACTGGGGACTGTATATGGAACTGTGTGACTGTGTAACTGTGTGACTGTGTAACTATGTGACTGTGGACTGTATATGGAACTGTGTGACTGTGTAACTGTGTAACTGTGTGACTGGGGACTGTATATGGAACTGTGTGACTGTGTAACTGTGTGGCTGTGTAACTATGTGACTGGGGACTGTATATGGAACTGTGTGACTGTGTGACTGTGTGACTGTGTAACTATGTGACTGGGGACTGTATATGGAACTGTGGGACTGTGTAACTGTGTGACTGTGTAACTGTGTGACTGTGGACTGTATATGGAACTGTGTGACTGTGTGACTGTGTAACTGTGTAACTGTGTGACTGTGTGACTGGGGACTGTATATGGAACTGTGTGACTGTGTAACTGTGTGGCTGTGTAACTATGTGACTGTGGACTGTATATGGAACTGTGTGACTGTGTAACTGTGTGACTGTATAACTGTGTGACTGTGTAACTATGTGACTGGGGACTGTATATGGAACTGTGTGACTGTGTAACTGTTTGACTGTGTAACTATGTGACTGTGGGCTGTATATGGAACTGTGTGACTGTGTAACTGTGTGACTGTGTAACTATGTGACTGTGGACTGCATATGGAACTGTGTGACTGTGTGACTGTGTGACTGTGTAACTGTGTAACTGTGTGACTGTGTGACTGTGTGACTGTGTGACTGTGTGACTGTGTAACTGTGTGACTGTATGAGTGTGTGACTGTAAATGTGTGACTGTTTAACTGTATATGGAACTGTGTGACTTTGTGACTGTGTGACTGCGTGACTGTATATGGAACTGTGTGACTGTGTAACTGTGTGACTGCGTAACTGTGTAACTGTATGACTGTGTAACTGTGCAACTGTGTGACTGTGTGACTGTGTAGCTGTGTGACTGTGTGACTGTGTGACTGTGTAACTGTGTAACTGTATGACTGTGTGACTGTGTGACTGTGTAACTGTATGACTGTATAATTGTGTGACTGTGTAACTGTGTGACTGTGTGTGTAAATGTGTAACTGTATAACTGTGACTGTGTGACTGTGTGACTTTGTAACTATGTGACTTTGTGCCTGTATATGGATCTGTGTGACTGTGTGACTGTGTGACTGTGTGACTGTGTGACTGTGTGACTGTGTGACTGTGTAACTGTGTGACTGTATAACTGTGTGACCGTGTGAAAGTGTAATTGTGTGACTGTGTGACTGTGTAACTGGAACTGTGTGACTGTTTGACTGTGTAACTAAGTAACTGTGTAACTGCGTGACTGTATATGTAACTGTGTGACTGTGTAACTGTGTGACTTTGTAACTGTGTAACTGTGTGACTGTGTAACTGTGCAACTGTGTGACTGTGTGATTGTGTGACTGTGTGACTGTGTAACTGTGTGACTGTGTGACTGTGTGACTGTGTGACTGTGTAACTGTATGATTGTGTGACTGTGTGACTGTGTAACTGTGTAACTGTATAACTGTGTGACTGTGTAACTGTGTAACTGTATAACTGTGTGACTGTGTGACTGTGTAACTGTGTGACTGTGTGACTGTGTGACTGTGTAACTGTATGACTGTGTAACTGTGTAACTGTATAACTGTGTGACTGTTTGACTGTGTAACTGTATGGCTGTGTGACTGTGTGACTGTGTAACTGTATAACTGTGTAACCGTATAACCGTGTGACTGTAGCATGTACATTTGAATGACTGGATCAAAATCAGATTTCAAAATATGTCATCATCTCTTCTCCTGTCGACTAGCCCAGTCCAGTCCCCAGACACACACACACACACACACACACACACACACACACACACACACACACACACACACACACACACACACACACACACACACACACACACACACACACACACACACACACACCATCCCAAGAGGAGTAACGTGAGACCACAGTCCACAGATTGTTAAACTCTGTAGAGACAGTGTGAGTTACTCACTGTGTCACTCAACACCTCACAGCTGTGGGACCAGGGGTGCTGAAACCTCGTGTTAGACCAGTCATTCACACACACACACACACACACACACACACACACACACACACACACACACACACACACACACACACACACACACACACACACACACACACACACACACACACACACACACAAACACACACACACACACACACACACACACACACACACACGCACACACACACACACACCGTTTTTCTATCCTCGTGGGGACCTAAAATGTATTTCCACTCAAAACCCTAACCCTATTTTCCCTAACCCTATAACACCTAACCCTAACCCTAACCCTAACCCTTACACTAACCTTAACCTTATCCCCTAACCTAACCCTTAACCTAACCCTAACACCTAAACCTAACCCCAAAGCCTAACCCGAAACTTAACCCTAACACCTAAACCTAACCCCTAACCCAAAGCCTAAACCTTAAGCTTAAAATGGCCTTTGTCCTCGTGGGGACTTTTGGGGATGTCAGGTCCCGATGAGAATAGAAGAACAAGACCACACACATGCCCACATTCAGATCTCCAATACATTCATCATTTCATCTCTCTCTCCGGGCCATCAGCAGATTTACTGTCAACAATCACCTGGAACATTGCTGTCACACACACATATACATAGTGACCCAGAAGATCTGATCGCTGACACTGACAGAGGACCCCTGCTGCAAGGCTGTCTATCTGACTGCCCGATCAGAAACATTCAGACAGATCCTGGGGTCCTGGCAGCGGGAGCTCTGTCACAGGGTATTAGCAGTGGACTGACTGGAGATCCTCTATGACATTGAGGATAACATTGGCATGAATATGATATTTTGGTCTCTGTATCATTGAAATTGTGCTAAAAAAGACAAAGTCATTTAGATGGCACAGAGTTCCATAAGGATCTACATTCTACAGGGTTCTCTCTCTGCTAGTTCTAAGCAGAGACATTCGTAAAGTACAGTACATTGCAACGGTCAGCAAACTTGGTGTGAGATTTGGAATTTTGATGGTTGCTATGGTGGCACTGAAAGGTTCTGAGACTACATTAGTTAGCAGGCAAATAACAACGATTGCATACCAAATGGCACCCTATGCCCTTTCTAGTGTGTTACTTTTGACCATGGTTCATAGGACCATTTGGAATGCAGACAATGTGTAAGGAGTTAGGGCAGAATAGGTGCAAGTGGAGCTATAGCAGGGATGCCAAACTCACGACACAAGGGCCATTTACGGCACTCTGTCGGATATTATTGAGCTCCCGTCCAGCCTCCCACACAGATAGCTTTCATCCCGTCTGCCTATGTCAACCACTACAACATAGTCATACTGTATTTACAAACCTATTCATACAATGGGGGAAGGAGTTGGTTTGAGTTCCTTTACTTGCATGTTTGACTAAAGCCAATCCTCTCACAGAGTGTGATTGAACACTACGGAGACAAATAAACTTGAGGCCTGCGTTTGGCTAAACAAATCAGTGCCGTCGAATGATTCAGTCTCACAGTTTATTATGGTACTCAGGCCAACCATGCTTGACCAAGCTAGGAGCACGAACAGACTGAGGGAAAACTCCAATATTCAGTTTCCCTGTCTCTCTCTCTCTCT